>NC_080587.1:71475809-71778151 GCF_029962835.1 Magnolia sinica | reverse complement strand
GTAGGATCCCAAAATCAAGCCGGTTCAAATTTCAAAAGATCCACACCATGTAGAATCATGCCTAAAAACCTTCACAATGGAATGATGTGGCTCGAAGAAGTTTCTAAATGGTATGATTTTTATAGTTTTTAATCATACGTATGTGTTACGTCTTATGAATGGATTAGATTTCATATCAAAAATATGGTGGGCCTCACACTCGGGCTGTAATATTTTAATGGTGTACGTCCCCATTCCAACTCTTTTTTGTGGTATGACCCATTTACGTTCTAGATCAGGAAAAATTCTGGTACAAGAGATAAACATGAAGGCCCAACCTAATGAACGGTTTGGATGTATATCCTTACGCCCAGGTGGGCCACACAAACGGTATGTATAGATGTACATGCCTCCCTATTTGCGAATACAAAAAGGAAGATCGAGCCGCCAATCCTATTTTATTAAATCAATGAAGACAAAAGGGTATATTTACAGAGAAATTATATGATGCGTCGCCCACTTATTTGAACACCATACACGTGTTTCCAATTATTATATGTGCGGTCAATGATTTTGTAATCTAGACCACTGATCTATCATTCCTAGGTTTTCCTGAAGATTTCACAGATAAAACTTTTTGTTGTCTCCGTATGACCATTTTTGTTTTTAAAAAAAAAAAAAAAAAAGACAACATGAGGGATTGCAAGAGAAATAGGAGCTGAATTGAAAAATCTTTAAAAATACTTAGAACATTATTGTGTAGCATTATAACTGGCATTAATTTAATTTTACATGTCAATGAACGATGGATGGCCAGATATAGTTGAGGTATTCAAAAGTTTTATGAGTGAAGGAAGAAATATATTGTGTAGATCAAGATACAAAAGGCGATAAATGGTCACAATAGATAAACATCACAAAAAAAAAAAAAAAAATCTAAAGAAAAACTTTTTAACTAATGTAACCGTTGCATTAATGTAAGAATGACCAGTGAGAACATGCCGCAATAAAAACTGACTTTGAGGCCTTACCTCAGTGGTAGACTATGCAGAGTTTCAATACGAGCTCTTGGGTTCGATACCCATAGGTACGTACCGTAGATTATATCATACTGTTCTTTCAAGAAATGTAATCTTATGGCTGGTCCTAATGATCAATTAAAGTTGTTCGTGATGAGAAACATAGAGTAACATATCTTTGGAGGAATAATCCTATCCTTTAATTATTAGTTGATTATTATAAAATTTTATTTTATAAGTAGTTGAGTAAGTGACCAATCTATTTATGTCAGACATATTTACTTATTTCAAGTCGATATTGATCGACTTGTATTAAATAACTTTATCGGTTTTACCACACTCATGCATACCACGCCTGACAAAAAACAAACCTAAAGCCGAACACAACGATGTGATCCCCAAATTATTTAACCCTTTTTATGTTTCCTTTCTTAATCTTAGTCTGTCGGTCACAAATAAAGAAAAGTACATCTTTATTATTGGGGATTTTAATTTTTATCCTTGCCCATCCACGTTGGAATGCATATGACTGCTGGTCTGTATTAACGAACCTTGATCCCAGGTGTTAGATTTAAACCCTCTGGACGAATCCGACTCCTCTACTTGTCTCAAACAGTAAATTCTTGTTTTACTGCATCCTGATTGTTCCACACCATCACTAACATTATCAACACTGCTGTATTAGGAAACGGATTGGTTACACCCCCTGACACCGGCCAATGGCTGGTGGTCGGTGGTCTGTGGGACCCACCATGATATATGTGTTCCATCCATGCCATCCATCTATTTTTAAAGATTGTTTTATGGTGTGAGACCAAAAATGAGGTATATCCCAATCTCAACTGGACCACATTACAGGAAACAGTGTTGAATGAGCATTGACCATTAAAAACATTTTGGGGGCCATAAAAGTTTGGGGGTCCATAAAAGTTTAGGATCAAGCTGATTTTTGTTTTTTCCGTTCATCTGGGCCTGTATGACCTAATCAAGATATTGGAGGTCAAATAAACAGTACAGTGGGCCTTAGGAGGATTTTTTAATGGTGGATATCCAATCGCTACTGTTTTCATATGGTGTGGTCCACTTGATATTTATATCCAGCTCATTTTTGGGATTAAGCATAAAATAATCTTTAAAAATGTATGAAGGGAATGGATGAAAAGCATACATCATGGTGGGGCCCAAAGAGCATTGACTATCAGCCACGGGGCTGGTGGCAGGGGGAGTAGCCAATCCGTTTCCGCTGTATTAAATGCAGTGTGTGATGATGTGATACCACCAAATTGCAACGAACAGAAATTTTACGTAGACCGTTGTAATACATCTACCACCAACCGGACGCGGTTGGGCTAGTGACGCTGACATCAGCCAGTGGCTAGTGGTCAGTGTTATGTGGACCCGTCATGACATATGTGTTTTATCCACGCCATCCATCCATTTTAAAAAGTAATTTTAGGACTTAGATCCCAAAAATGAGGTAGATCTAAATATTATATGGACCACACTATGGGAAAATAGTAGTGATTGAATGTCCACCATTCAAAACCTTCTAAGGCCCACTGTAATGGTTATTTGACATATAACCTGTTGATTAAGTCATACATACTTAGACGAAAGGAAAAAAATATGTATCAGCTTGATCCAAAACTTTTGTGTCCCCTAAAAAAATTTTAATGGTTGGCGTTCAATCAACCCTGTGCGGTCCACTTGAGATTTAGGTCAACCTCGTTTTTTGAATCATAACATAAAATGATTTGGAAGAATGGGTGGACCGTATGGATGGAACACATACATCATGGTA
This sequence comes from Magnolia sinica, assembly GCF_029962835.1. NCBI lineage: Eukaryota > Viridiplantae > Streptophyta > Magnoliopsida > Magnoliales > Magnoliaceae > Magnolia > Magnolia sinica. The sequence continues at coordinate 71,775,352 of NC_080587.1, read as the reverse complement.
GGGTCCACATAGCACCGACCACAAGCCATTGGCTAGTGGCAGGGTCAGTAGCCAATCCGCTTCCCAACCATGGAATTCCAATTTTCCACACCAAGGTTACCACTATACTCGGGTTATCTTCTGTGCAAGTGGGGCCCAGTGTTTAATAATCCAAACCATCAAATGCTGGGAACCGTCATGGATGGACCATATCCCAAATTACACTTGATAATACAATCGTAATCTTTCAATATATGTACTACAAATAAACGGTTGACAAGAGAAATTCCGCAACTTTTCCCACTCCCAAGTCCCAAGTCGGTGGCTGCGATCTTCCCATCTCATAATTTTTTGGACCACCATCTGTATGGATTCCACGTGGCCCAAAAAACAAACGGTGTAGATAATTGCACAGTGGCTTCTCTGAATATCCTACGGTCAATATCGTGGCGAAAGAGTGGGCCCAGATATTTCTTTTATAAAGGCGTTTTTCTCGGTAAGAAAAGGGTGACGTCAGACATGAAATCCCTTTCAACTTCGCAATTTGCTACAGGAATCCCAACGACCGAATAAGAGGTATGCTAGCTCCTTACACGCACCACCTAAACACATCTACACGCATCACACGTGCCAACCTCGAAAGTGTACGGTAGATCTGATCGGTGCATTAAGTAGCCCGACCATGAACCATAAGCAAAAATCATTCCAGCCCACTCATCACGACCCCTATATAAAAACGAATGGACGGTTCCGATTACATGCCAACAGTCCATGTTTGACGCACACGAGCGGCCTGCCTAATGAGTTGAACGGTCTGAATTTGCGGGGTATTCACAGAGGAGGTCCACCTTATGCAGTGATCAGATTACCCACACAATTCGCAGGTTGGCACGTGTGATGCGTGTAAAGGTGAGGGTGGATATGGGCGATGGTCGGTTGGAACGTGTCTGCGTGTAAAGGTGAAGGTGGAGATGGGCGATGGTCGGTTGGAACGTGTCTGCGTGTGAAACATGCATGTGGGACCTACAATTTATCGTGGATAGCGTCCGACCACATTTTGTAGTGAAAATATCTTCGAAGACCGGAACAAAAGTTCTAAAAAGCGAGGATTACGTGCGGCCTCGGCCTCACTCAACACGAGGCAGCCCTGAATGTGGGGCCTACCTTGTTGTATTTATAGTATATCCACGCCGTCTATCCGTTTTTACAGCTCATTTTACTTAAGATGTCCTAAAAGAAGGAGATATAAATCTTAGGTGGACTACAGTGCAGGAAACAGTGGTGATTGAATGGCCACTGTTAAAATTTTCTAAGGCCCACCATAATGTTTATTTGTCATCCAACCTGTTGATAAGGTCACAAAGAAATTAATGAAGGGAAAAAAATAAATATTGGATTGATCTAAAACTTTTTTGGCCCACAAGAAGTTTTTAATGGTCAATCAGCACTGGTTTCTGTTGTATGGTCCACCTGACATTTTAATCTGCTTCATTTTTTATTTCATGGCATAAAATGATTTGGAAAAATGAATGGACCGTGTGGATATGATGAAAATACATCAAGGTGGGCCCAACGGTCAGGGTTGCACCTACTCCACTAACGTCTTTTAGTAAGGGAAGTCTCCCATTGGCTACTGCAGTTGGTGGGCAACCGAACACGAATGGGGACTCGGATTCGGTAGAGACCCGTTCCACTACCTACTCCGGTGCTGTAAAATCTCCATGCGGTCCATTTTTTAAATTCACGTTCGGACATTAGCCCAAAAATGGGCAGATCCAAATCTCAGGTGGACCACACCATTGGAAAAAGTAGTGATTGAACGCGCACCATTAAAAACTTCCTAAGGCTCACTTAAATGTTTATTTGTCATCTTACCTGTTGATTAGGTCATTCGAACGTGGATGAACGGAAAACACAAATATCAGCTTGATCCATAACTTTTGTGCCCCCAAGAAATTTTTAACAGTGGGGCATTCAATCCTACCACCATTGCCTATGGTATGGGCTACCTAAGATTTGAATCTGCCTCGTTTGCGGGCTTATACTTTGAAATGAGTTGAGAAAATAGATGGTCGTGTAGATAAAACACATATATCTTGGTAGGGCCCACGGAGCTTTTCCCAGCACCAAGGTGGGTACGTCACCATGGAATCGACTCCATGTAACACATGGACGGACGCGGTTTAGCTAGTGACCCAACACCAGCAAGCTATCTGGTGTAAAAGCACTGTGGTCCCACCATGATGTATGTGTTTTATTCGTAGTGTACATCTCTTTTGATAGCTCACTTTAGTGCATGTAACGCCCGGAAATTTCGGTACCAGTCAAACAAGATTGACCGACTTGTTAGGATTAGCGGGCTTAGGACGCTGGAAGTCTAAATAACCGCCCCCCCTTAAGTCACGAGCGAGTAATGTCGTGATTGTGGCTAAACCCAATGCCAACTAAGGCTTGTAGATGGTACCGAGGACCAAATCCTCGTGGAGGTGGCTCAATTCACCGTTTCGGTTATGGATCACATGTTGCCAGCCCATTGGGACTAAAATTCTAGGAAGACATCCACCTTGGCGGGCTTAACATTTATTGCGAAGTGTTGAGTCAGGATGCTACCCAGAAGTTTCCCAACTTAGGACCACAAGTTGAATGTATGACGAGTACGAATAACCAAGGCAATAACCTGAAATTGGACTAGCACCCTCCTTCGAACATGAAGTCGTGATGTTCGAATCGTTGGATGACAGTCAAACTTAAGCCACCCATCAAGGTTGTCGTCTCGTCCGGATCCTTACAAATTGGAGCCTGATTGGCGATCGGTCGCCGTTAATCGGAGTTGAGGCCTTGCAAGTCCCTCGGCGTGCCCGATCATCAAACCGCATCATCGTATCACTTATCCACTACTGGGACACCTACCCGAGGGCATGGAGTACCCTGTATGCCCCCTATGGGACCCTACTAGCCTAAACTACCTCCCATAGGGTTGGTATAAGGGACCAAGTGCCATTGGGGCTATTTGCACCCAAATTGGCACTATAAATACCCTATTTCTCACACCTCTCCCCTTACACGAATTTGGCTATTTGACCTAGGAAATTATGGGAGAGAGAGGCAAGAATCAAGAGTAGAAATGAGTGCAAGAGTAGATCCGATCTAGAAGAATTGCTTTTCTCTCCTTCAAGAGGAATTTGTGCCGCAACTAGGGCCTCTTTTGAGTTCTCTCGAACAACTAAAGGTGAGAGTCGACTCTCATTCCAAGCCCTAAGGCGAACTGAAATTTCCTTTCCAAATCCCTGCTCCGTGTGTTGAATAGGTTCGATGCTTTCTCCCAAACCCTATCCTTGAAAACGCTAAATCCAGACACGCACTGCAAAGGTGCAGACCATTAACCTTAGGTTACTTTTTATCAACCCTTGAGGGTCCAGTTAATGATCGTGTGTGGCAAGTGATTCTCATCAATTCATTATATGTTTTTATCTTAAGATTAATTGTAAGTTAATTGTTAAACTGTTTATTGAGGCTTACATGTTCAACAAAATGCTTGATTGACCTGATTTATCTTTTAATGCTACTTACATGCTCGATGGAATGCCTAGGAAGAAGTGTGATGTTAAATGTTGATCACGTGCTAACTTTGACATTTACATGAATGTGTAAACCTACTAGTACTCATGTGTTTGATAAAATGACTGTGTGGATGTGATGACAATACCATGCTAGAATAACATTATAATTGCTAAATTGTAAGGATACTTCGTTACTTCCCACCGTCGGCTAATTGCCTGAACTACGGAGTAACTTGGCTTAAACCGCCCGCTCCTTGCTTGTTCGATCGACTCGGGTTGAACTCGGACGACCGACAGTAGCTATACTACGTGGGACACTTGTACCAATGCCGGTCGAGCTGAAGTGCCCCAGGTCAACCAAAATGGTCTGAAAGTCAACTGATTGCTTAGAAAATTTGGTTTGCCACAACGCTGAATATAACTTAGAATACCCACATCACCATTGAATGAGTTTACTTCAAACTATTAGTAGTACAATCCACAAGACTTATGAGTCAGGCATGGTGGTAAGGGACACCGTGTCTGAGCTGCGTCAACCTAAGCTAGGGTGACAAGCCTCCCCGCAGTGACCAATAAGCAATTAAGACGGCTATGAGCCTAATATTCTAAACCGCAATGACACCACGACCGTTTTGCACTTAAGTTTGAGTGACGACTCTTATATTAACTGTGGATGCCCTTCACCCGTTGATGGGCCGCCTAACCCTGTGCATCCGTGTTGCGTCATCCAAATCCTTAGCGATCGGTTGGGTAAGTTGGTCGAGCTAGTGTTAGCCTCACATCAATGGGAGAATTGTCGTACGGGTGATTAACCCGATTATGGATTATGTTACACAGGTAAGGAGCTACTTCAGCTACTCCAAGCCTCGCGATCCAGTTGAGACCATGATAAGATGAGGGTACCTTAGTTTCCCTAAAATTGTTGGATGAATATAACTAAATAATTACTCGACTAACATTTGCATTCATCGCATTGCATTAGCTAGGACTTGCGATTTGGCATTGGGCCACCTATGAGGAAGTGTTGGTATATACGAAATGAGCATTGAAGTCGCTTGAGAGGGAGTATTGTTTAGAAAGAGCATGCATCATGTCATACATTCATGCTCCGCACTTAATAAGAGTTAATAGGAATTGTTGTTTTTCTCTAAAAGTCCTTACCTGTACTGATTGGTTTGATAACATGTGTAACTTATAGTTAATGGAACCACTGAGTTGATCACTCACTCATACTCTGGGATGGTGTTTTAAAACACCAACCAGACATGTTCATAGATGCAGGAGTCGCTAAGGCAGATGTGCTAGAGGACGCATACTTGGACCAGGAGTAGGAGTTCTCGTTCTTCCAGCTTTTTGACGGGCCGACATGGGCGGCATGTTACTTAATTGAGAGTGTTAAGTGTTTGGACCTGGTCGAACATTTTATATTCATTTTGGAACTGTGAAATGTATATTAGGCCCAGATGTAGGCCCACACCCCAACTAGATATACTGTAGATGTTCAGTTGACTTTCTCACTTTCATTGTGATTATTTTGAAACGTGTTGCTCTGTTTAGTTTAATTACGCGGGTGCTCGGATACTACATAATGAACGTACAAAGAAACTTCTGGCTCCGTAAAGCGAAATTAATGCCCAGGGATCTCGAGAGCCAAGTATTCATTCGGCCCTCGAAATTCGGGGTGTTATAGTGCATGAGCCCAAAAATGCAGCAGATCCAAATCTAAGGTGTACCACACCATATGAAATAGTGGGGATTGAACGCTTACTATTGAAATATTTTTGTGGGCTACTCAAGTTTTGATCAAGCTGATATTTGTGTTCTTCCTTCATCCGGGTCTGTGTGACCTTATGAACTAGTTGGATGGAAAATAAACATTACAGCAAGCCTAGGAAGCTTTTAATGGTGGATGTTTAGTCAACATTGTTTTCCTATGGTGAGGTCCACTTAAGATTTGCGTATGCCTCATTTTTTGTTCATGCTCTAAAATGAGCTGGAAAAATGGATGGATGTTCACTCCCCAAGTATAGGGTTGTGATGTAGTAATAAACTCGGTAAGACCGAGGTCGAATCCCAAGGGACTGAAACCTGTGCGTAGTCTGAAACTCACTAGAACTAGAACTAGATTAAGATGAAATCTAAATCGAATGAATTTGAGGGAATAATGGTGAAATATTAATGTAAAACTTAAGAAATTTAGAGGTAGGAAACTAGGGATTCAGAGGATCCACTTGTAGAGATCAGGGAGATCTACGCCTGATTCATGAACTCAACTGGACTTCGAGTCCCTTCTTCATCCAGTTGGACGATATGTCACTAAAACTCAATCTGAACTTCCTTCGATCTAATTTTCAAAGAGATGAAAGGTATGAGAATTAGAGTTGATTCCATCACAAAACCATGCCCATGAGACAAAGTAAACAACAGAATTACACTAATCAACAATCAATCAGATAGATGTATGAATGTTAGGAAGGATTCCATCATCCAACCATGCCCAGGAGACGATGGTGAACAACGGGACTTCCTGACTGCATAATCAGGATAATGAAAAGGAAAAACTCACGCCATCACAGATTTACTGTAATGTCAGTCACAATAAACTATTAAAAACTAAAGCCTTCCTTAAAATCAAACCAATCAATAACAAGTTCAACATGAATCAAACCGTAGGATCATTCCATCACGCCACAAGCTTCACCTCTTAGCCCTAGCTTAGAGGTTTAGCCTAACATAATCAGACTAAATCTCAACATAATTCATAAGAAAAAGCAGAAAAAATAAAGAAAATATATAAAAATTCCCAACACTTCTCTCTCCACCTCTCTTTCTCTATCTGACGTCCCATGTTCAAGCACACCCCTTTCTCCACATTTTGGAACTCTTTTTATAGCTGCTGGAGTGGTGAAAATCAGATTTGGAAAGCTATCGCACGCGCAGCGAAAGCCTTTTCGCAGCCAAGTTTGGAGATTCATAACTCTCGCGTTCCTTACATTATTTCTGTAAAATCAATGTCTCTTGAAAGTATTTTGGCTGGCCTACACGATGGACGGTTCAGATCTGTCATATGATCAAAGATGGTGGGCCACAATCGCATGAAAAACTGAATTTCGCAGACATGCGTAGCCTTTCACACGTCCAGCGCTGTCATGATCGATGGGCCCCACAGAGGTGCTTTCATGGAAATCCACCCCGTCCATTGGATTGCCCTCAAAATTTTGGTCAGAAACGGATGGTTTTGAATGTCCATTGACTCGGACCAGAGAAGAAATCATGCTAAAATCGATTTGAACGTTGCAGGGCAGTCCACTTATGGCCTCTGTATCGTGCACGTGTGCTTGCATGGGTACAAACAGTCAGCATAGGTTTGATGTATTCGTGGCCCTCTACACGATGGACGGCTTGGATCATCTGTACGGTCACTCTGTGGGGCCCACTAGCGTCCGCAAAACAGACGTCGTCCGTCCGTTACGCAGCGCCAAAACGACAATTGCCATTTTGAGAAGAAGACACGGGTCAGCGCCTGCTGACCCGCCTTACTCGGTTCGGCGCGCGGCGGCACGTGTGTACATTATGTACACACGCTGTACATACGGGGCCCACTGTGATGTTTTTCCAAAATCCAATCCATTCATTCAATGAATCTCCCTATTTAAGGCATTGAGACCAGATTTGAGGCAGCTCTAGATATCAGGTGGGCCCAGAATCAACGGTTTATGGGCTGAACTGTCAGTTGGGGCACTTTCATAGTGATCCGAGGGCTGAAATTTGATATTTACAGTTAATTTATGGCCCTCAGGCCATGTATGAAGTTTTGAGCCAATCAGATGGCGGGAACTATGTGATCTTGCATTCTTCACCAATTTCGGGCCTCTTTAACGTGAATGGCTTGATTTCCTCGGATCCCTGGCATGTAAATTCTTCAGTCTTGGTTCTCTAAAGTGCGTCCCTTTCTCTGGTGACTTCGGAGTGTCAAATCCACACTTTTAGTACTATTTTTCAGTCCACGCTCCTGATTACATCCTGCAATAAAAACACAATTAAAATATGACATTAAGCATTATCGTGTACGTAAAATCAGGCAATAACTAGGGTCTGATATGTAATATTTGACCCTCAACAATAGACGAGGTAGATAAGACATATACATCATGATAGGGGTTACTACCGAATCTGAGTCCACATAGCACATGGATAGTTCTATCACCTTATTAATGTGGGTCCCATCCTTCCACGGAGGGTATTGTATGGGTGCCATGCTTTGATCCCTTGGAGAGCATTATAGGGTATTAGAATCACAATCATGCTTCTTCTTTTTTTCTTGAAATTTTATAAAAAATATATAAATTTTATAGAATTTACGCCTATTAGATTTTTTAAATGGGACTATGACGTAGGGATGAACATGATAAGCTCGATCACCATCTTCCTCAAGGATAACTATTCCGAATCCACGAAGCTTCTCTGGACTCCTCAAAGCGACTTCTCGAATCCATGGGAAAAAATAAGGAAAATAAAAAATAAATTCTATACAATTCGTAATTTGATTGATAGATGAAATAAACGAGTTCACAACCCTTTAAATAGGGATATTAAGCCATGGGTGAAGTTTCAAAATCAAACTACAACTATAACTCTTAGAAATCACGACTTACTATAAATAGTAAACTTACTATTCATAGACAGTCATGATGTCTATTACTGTGCATGGTTTACGTCCCAAAATTAGTAAGTGTCCTGTTTGGCCAAACCATGATGTTCACCTAATTATTCTAAGCACTTTTGATGATGGCCGCAACTCCTAAAGTCCAGCGGATGAAGAGTTATACTCAAACTAAAAATTACTATAAATAGTAAAAATGAAAATAAAACGTGATTTCGACCATTGATATGACGTTATTTCACAAATTCGGCCTTGGCAACCCTTGGGTGGCTAAAGTAGCTCATCCTACCCCAAAATCATATATGTTACGTCTGATAGCTCATTCCAGTTTGCAAGATATGTTTGTTTTAAGTTCTAACGGTCCGGATCACTTCCGCCTCCGATCAAACCTTTTCTGATCCATCTTTGTCATGAAACTGTCCACTACCTGATCTACGTCAGACTTTATTAAGTGGATATATTTTATTTATTTGTTGAAATAGCCCTCTCAACGAATAATGTTCAGATGTTAGAGATAGAGCCGTCCAAACAATCTTATTTTGAAACTTTAGCTTCACGGTAGAGCGATTTTCATAATATAACCGGTTGTATGAGTCAACTACACTTATTAGTTTATGGAAACCACTCAAGTCTGAGGGGCCTGCCCTGTTATAAATGTAAAATCCACTCCATCCATTAGATTATATGCTAGATATTAGGTCTTTAGGTCAAAAATAAGTTGGATGCAGGGCACTGATGGGCCACATTACATGGAATAATGGAAATGTCATGCCAACATAGGTTTATGTGTGATCCACCATGTCATCATACCCATTAATCAAGTTTAACCCATATTAAAAAAGACAGTGGTAAAAAAAAAAAAAAAAACCCCTTAAGTAGATCATAGTGTGTGTGAACAATAGAAGAATTGACACATGGTTCCTCTCTTTAGGATACAGGTCTTGCAGCACGTCTGATAGCTCATTCCAGTTTACAAAATACGTCCGTTTTAAGTTCTGACGGTCCGGATCACTTCCGCTTCTGATTGGAACTTTTTTGATCCATCTTTGTCATGAAGCTGTCCGCTACCTGCTCTACATCAAACTTATATTAAGTGGATATATTTTATTTATATGTTGAAATAGCCCTCTCAACAAACAATGTTCATATATTAGAGATAGAGCCATCCAAACAATCTTATTTTGAAACTTTGGCTTCACGGTTTAGTGATTTTCGTAATATAACCGGTTGTATGAGCCAACTACACTTATTAGTTTATGGAAACCACTCACCATGTTATAAATGTAAAATCCACTCCATCCATTAGGTTATATGCTAGATATTAGGTCTATTGGTGAAAAATAAGTTGGATGCAGGGCACTGATGGGCCACATTACATGGAATAGTGGAAATGACATGCCAACATAGGTTTGTGTGTGAGCCACCATGTGGTGTATCTATCATCAAACCCATTAATCAGGTTTAACCCGTGATATTAAAAAAGACAGTGGTAAAAAACCTTAAGTAGATCATAGTGTGTGAACAATAGAGGAAATGACACATGGTTCCTCTCTCCATCTCTAACAACCTCAAGAGAGGAACTGACACACATAGGGCCACCATGATGTATGTGTGACATCCATTCCGTTCATCAGTCTGGCAATCTCATTTTAGGACATGAGATCCAAAACTAGGGTAAGCCACAGCACAAGGCACATTTGGAACGAAAACGCCATTCATTAAAAAAGCAATCTAATCCATTCACAAGTCATCACCACTAAGATAAAAAAGATGACACAAATTTCAACCTCATCCAAAACTCTGGCAAGGCATTCATGACCACTATTTACACCCTGATCCATATCTAAAGTGGTAGACTGAGTAAAAGATACTTAGTTTCAACACTGAGGTCCTGGTATCAATCCCTAGTGGGGTGGCTAACAGTGAAGTGTGAAGTGGTTATATGTGTACTGAAAAGCTAAGAAACAAAACAAAAATAAAAAAAAATAAAAAAAATAAATTGTAAATTTATTTGGTTTTTTACCTTGTGTCCTAACACGAGCTTAGGCAGTGGACGGACAAAATGAATATAACACATACATTTTGGTGGCCCTATAGATCTGTTGACTAGGACTATCTCCATTAATAGGCTCGTCCATACCCACCAACTCTCTGGACTCAGTCCATCAAAGAAACCAAGTTCTTTAATCATGAATACGTCAACAAGTATTTTATTATAAGAGGGAAGGGTAATTTTTTTATTTATAAAAATATCTTATTTAATTTAACTATGGTTAGTTAAATATAAGGAAAGATTACTTAGTAAACTTTCTTAACTTAATGAAGTAGATGAATGACAACATTTTTTAAAAGGTATCAGAATGTAAATTACTTAAAAGGCAGGTGTGGTTTATAAAATTTCCTTTTTTGATTGGTGGGGAAGTTGTTTTTTCTGTCTTTAATCTCAAAACAGTGTAAAACGGCGTACTTGGACAAGATCCTGACCGTTCATCAGATGGAATCTGTAGTAAAGGGCCCATATTTAAAAAATCACAATAATTAGACAATCCTAACCACACGGATCCTGACCTAAAGAGAAAGTCCCACGATCAGAAGCTGAGGGATGATTAGATCAGGATTTTATTTATTTATTCTAGATGTGACTACGTGGACCGTCACTGTTTGGTCCACATGATAGACGGTCTAGATGTCAATCAAGTGTCCCATGTCTACAAAAAATTCGGTCAATGGGATTCGGTATCCAGTTTCATCAAGAACACTGATGTTAAGCTCCTACGTCACTGTTTACAAAATGGTGGTGACTGTCCAACAACATACTTAGTTGAACCGTGATCAAGACCATCGAAATTTCAGAGAAATCTGTGGATGATCATGACCCCAGAAATCGAACTGAGAATATACCAGTAACCATCTGATTTTTTTCCCTAGAATTTATTTTTACTTTCGACCATTGGTTTATAATCGCATCAATTGGATGGTTAGGACTCCTTGATCATTGTGATTTCGAGAATATACTCCATCCAGTATGTGACCCACAATTTGGATGGTCTGGATGGATCTACACCATTCCCACATACGAGAAAGATGAGTCGCCACCATTTTCAAGATGGTGGTTAACTATCACATGAGTCCTGACATGAAAATCACACTACGTGTGAGAGGGAGTACTTACGTGTGATAGGGAGTAGTTAGGTGAGACCCCGGACTCGCCCAAGACGGTGAGGCCCTTAGCTTGGGGCCTACCTTGATATATGTATTCTATATCCACACCGTCCATCCGTTTTTCCAGATCATTTTAGTGCATTATCCCAAAAATGAAGCAGATCCAATTATCAGGTGGACCATACGATAGGAAACAGTGTTTATTGAATCCTCTACCATTAAAAACTTCTTAGGGCGCAACTTAATGTCTCCGTAATATTTATTTTCCATCCAATCTGTTAATAAGGTCACATAAGCCTGGATGAAGGGACAAAAATAAATATCAGCTTGATCCAAAAGTTTCGTGGCCCATTAATGGTCAATCACCATTATTTCCTATGATTTGGTCCACTCGATAATTGGATCTGCTTCATTTTTTGAGATAATGCCCTAAAATGACCTGGAAAAATGGATGGACGGTGTGGATGCAGAATACGTATATCAAGGTGGGCCTCACGGTAGGGGTGTCTCCTAATCCGTTCCAACATGAGAGAGAGCATGTGAGGGCAGACTTAAAAGACTACTGAGTTGTTTGTTCTTTGAAGAAAGATAGATCCGTCCATGTCTATGACCGCAACTGGACTCAAACCAAGCACAGTCACAACGATAATACATGGAAGCTTCATCACACTTGCCTGGAAGAAAGTAGTACTTCATCATTTCCATCTTATCTTCATTCTCAGCTGACCCATTTACGTTGAATTCCTCATATACAAACCGTACTTGATTATCATAGGTGGGCCAATTTTGGCCCCACATCGGAATTTGCAGTTCAGATCCTGTGTGGGGCCTAGATCGACCCACCCTGTAAACACTAATTGGAATATACGATCATTATACAAGTCATCAAATACAAAAACCACAAGATAGCAGGGATCGAGCGCTATAAGTAGAGTTGGGCGTGGACTGAGTTAGGGCTGACCCCGACTTGATTCGGTTTTGAAATAGACCTTACCCGAACTCAATCTGACTCCGTACTAAGTCTAGCATGCTTGACATGATCCGAGTCCGGGTCTGGCCTAGACTTATTTGGACCAAGTCCGATCCAATCACAAGTACCGAGTCGGGTCGAATCGGCCCCGAATCAAGTCGGGTGCAACATGTAAAAACATGCTAAAATCACAACGCAAAACCTAGATACATCTGCAAATCTAGGTTTGTGTGTGTGTGTGTACAAATCGGGTTTCAAATCGAGTTGAGTCAGTATTGAGTTAGATGATTTAGATTTTGAGTCGAGTCGAGTCCAGATGAGCTACAGGATGACCTAAACTCAACTTGATTTGAGTTCGGATTGGATAAAGTCTACTTGGTTCGGATCGACTCACCCACTCGGTTTGAATTAGGTCGGGTCTAAACAAGTCGGACGAGTTGAGTCTACCGAGTCAAGTCATCGCCCTCCCAGCTCTAGCCATAAGTTGTCAAATCTCTCTCTCAAGCATATTAGGTGAGGAGGGGTAACATCCTAGTGGGTGAGGCCCAGAATGTGGGGGCCACCTCAATGTATATGTTATTTATCCACTTTGTCCATACATTTTTCCATATCATTTCAAGGCATGGTCTAAAAAATGAGGCAAATCCGAATCTTAGGCAGATCACACCACAAAGAAAATAGTGGTGATTAAACGCCCACCATTAAAACTACCTAGGGCCCATTGTAATGTTTACTTTCCATCCAAGCTATTCACAAGGTCACACAAACATGGATGAAAGGGAATACACAAATAACAACTTGATTCAAAACTTTTAGCCCCCAAGAAGTTTTTAATGGTGGGAATTCAATCCCTACTGTGTGGTCCACCTGAGACTTGAATCTGCCTCATTTTAGGGACCATCCACTAAAATTATTTGGCAAAATGGATGGATGGCATAGATATACAACACATATATCAAGGTGGGCCCCACTGTGAGGGCCTCACCCACTGAGATGTTACCCTTCCTCTAATCCACGCTCCATTATATTTCTATTTGTGTGTAGCATGCGTAGCTGCTGCCGTAACTCTATTTACATTAAATACAACTTTAAGGTAGACGATGATAAGGTAGATTAATTTTCTAAAAAGATACTTCTCTGTTGGAAAAAAAAAAAATCAAACTTTCATTATTGGTTTGATGGTGAAAAGTTGTCCAATTTTTCTCCAGTCTTCTTCAAAAAATATAACCATAACTATGCACACGTACACAGAAAGAGAGAGAATTCCTTAACACGAGAACCCACAAAAACCCTACGACAATTTGCTTCAGGTTATGTGTATATGCAGCTTAGGTCATACAAGCCCCTCGTCGGGTGGGAGACTCTAAGGAGTTTCAACTCCCGGTCAAGGGTTCGAGTACCCATGGGTGGTGAAATTCCACCAGCGTGAGTCTGTGTGGGTTGTGTGTGCGTGTGTTAAAATTTATTTTTTTTAAAAAAAAAAAAATCCCCTTGTCAGGCTTTGGATGAAGGGTTGGGCAAAAAATTATGTTGTTTTACAACTCAAATCGGGCCGGTGAAAATTAAGGGTGGGTGTTCGCTTCCACTTTTTATGGCCCAGTTGATATATTCATCTGATTTTTGAGCTCGGAGAGGTGCATGAGATTACTCTATAAATTGTGTACACATCACATGGGATGAGTTTTCAAAGGGTTCTTACAAGTTCTAATGAAAACTCTTATCTTACGAGAAATTTTATATATAAAGAAAGATATGCTCACACGCAATTAGTTGTATATCCGATTAGTTGGCATCTGGGGGCCACCATAGTATTTATTTGACATTTTGTCCAACCAACAAAATTATCCCACCATAAAAATAAAATGTCAAAAAATCAAGACAATCCAACCATGAAAATGAGATGCTCTACATAAATGAAGAGATTTTAATTGTTGTTTCATGGAGTGGGAAACTTGGAGTTGAAGAAAAGATTCTTCACATTATCTTATTCAAAACCGTGCATGAAACCTTCATCTGACGTAGCTCCTGAGTAATAAAAAAATATTATTTTTTAAAATTATTTTTATTGTATTTGTATAAGACCGAATCCATTCAACTTCTAAAAGGATTATTAATTCTTAAATCCGTAACTTTTTGGATGAATCCTTCCTCAGTGGTCTAACTTTTGGAGGAACCTTTTTTCGGTGGGGATTTGAATGAGTGGTTGTGAATGGTTGACGTTTTAATCTTTCTAACTTGCTCTACAAATGGATGTGTGTAAGGTCTTATGTCCAGCCAGTCGGACCACAAGTTATAATACCTTCCAACCTAAAGTTTATGTGACATCCAACCCTTAAAATAGATTGACCCCACCACGAGATTTCCTGGTTTAAACATCAGCCTTATCTAATTACCAAATGGGCCACACCGTATAAAAAATTCTCAAGCATTAATAAATAGAAAAACACAAGTGTGGTCCACTCAATAAGTATTTGTTACTGATTTTTTGAAAGGATCATTCTCGTGATTGGGAAAACCTATTGGACGGGTTGGATTTTGTACAGACACGAAAGATTGGAAGGTATCAGCTGGTTTTTACTTGAGACCTTTGGTGTGAGAGAGATGTACAGAACTATGAGTTGTTGCAGTGGTCCTATACAGTTAAAGAGTCCAGTCGCTTAATCGGGAGACATTTCTAAATTGATGATCCAATTCATCATTGATTTGGCCTTATCGAGGAACAAGAAACCACCTTACCTTTTTTATAGCCATCCATTTTCCAAGTCATGAATAGAATGGCTAGGATTGCCTAACAAATGTGATTCTTTAGAATCATAACCAATCCATGATGGTCACTAACCAATAGATGGATCAGATTGTTGATTAGACCTATTTTTATGTAAATGATCTCAACCGTCCATTTTAAAGACCATTGATTAAATGGTTAGTATTCGTTGTATTAGTTCCATGCTTGCATGGTTACCCATGAAATGTGCATTGGACTTTGTGAACAGTTTAGATCAATGAATTGGACAGTCAAAGTGTCCTAATGCACTGGGAACACTATAACTTATAGTGCTCTCAGTCTAGAGCAATGGATTGGAGAGTCAAAGTATTCAGAGAAATATTCAATCAGTTCATCTTAACTATCTATTAATTCCAAAACTCAGACTACTGTGCAAAAGATGGTACTGATGATCCAATCCATCCTTGATTTGTCTTCATTTTCTGTAGCCATCCTTTTTACCAAGACATGGATGGATGGCTATGATAACAAAAGTGACACTTTGGAATCATAAGCAATCCATGATGGTCTCTAAAATAGGTGGATCAGATTGTTGATTGGACCTATGCTTGTGTAAATGATGATCTGACCATCCATATTAAAGACAATTGATGAATGTTTAATCTTTGTCAAATTGGTATGATGCTTGTATGGTGGCCCATGAAGTGTGCATTGCATATAATGGACAATCTAGATCAATGGATTGCACAATCCAAGAATCATAATGCAGTGGGAGCAACATGAGAGAGATCATAATGCAGTGGTAGCAACATGAGAGAGAGAGAGAGAGAGAGAGAGAGAGAGAGAGAGATGCTCCAATGCATTCAAAGTATAGCAAGTTATAGGGCTCCTGATTGTATCTGCTTTTTGATAAACTGAAAAAATAATAAGCTATGAAAACTTAAAAGTGCTGCTATGAACAAGTGTTAAATTATAATTTTGAAGTATTTTTAAAGATATTTAGTCAAAAGTGAAAAGAAATTTTAATGCACCACTACTTCCAGCATTCAACATTCGGCATTAAGTGAAGGGAGGGGAATTATATCTATATTTTTTAGTGAAAATTAATTTGAACACTTAATAATTTTAATTTGTCAAACAATCTGAATTGTATTAGTGCTGAAAATAAGTGATAAATCTTGAAAATAAGTTTTGTCAAATGGCAATCTATTAATCTAAACTGTTCATTAGGTCCAACTAAGCACATCACACTAATCTGACAATTATGAGCCACTCGATCAATGACCTAAAATACAGAAAGGTCAAGATCGATTACATCAAAATAGGTCCTAGCAACTCATTGATCTATTTGTTTGTTAGAGACTATGGTTGATTGTTTATGATTCCACAATGCCACTTTTGTCGATAAACCTTAACCATCCTGGGAGGGGATTAGTGTTACCTGAGTGGGTGTTACCCGAATTGTGTGGGGGCCACCTTGATGTAGTTGTTGTATGTACATGCCGTAGATCTCTTTTTTCCATCTTATATTTAGGACATGATTCAAACCTTTAAGAAGATAAAAATCTAAATGGACCACACCACTAGAAACGAGGATGAATAGTACGCTACCCCAACTCGAACTCGAGTCAAATTGAGTCCAGCTTGGCCCAACTTGGCTTGGCTCGGTCAGCAGGGCCTCTGGATACACGTACTTAATGGAAAAACGATGGACACCGAGGGCATCAGTTGTGGTCGAGGACCCTATGATGCCTAAGTCAAGTTAACGAACTTAGGATAGATGTGCCTAGAGCCAGGATTCTGGTGGGTACCTTTTTTCTCAGGCGGGGAGATATATTTATAGGTTTTCTAAGTAGTTTGTGTATCTGAGTAGATCCGCTAGATACGTTGGAAGAGCCCGTATTGGAGTAAATCTGCTCTCGATAACATCTCTGATTTTTTCTCGATCGGTGTGATTTTCGGCTAGGATCTTGTCGGGTCGATCTTACTCTTATATGACATGAGATTCTTTCCGGATATTTCTGTTCAGAGGCTGAGGTCAATATCCGAGGTTAACCTCAGTTAAACAGCTTAGTCGAGATGATCAAGTTGGTTGATGAATCTTATTATCGAGCTCGGTTGATTGGTTCAGCTTAGCCAATGAATCCTTTGCTCAGCTCGGCTTTTCTGATAATAGACACATCGGTGGGGGTGTACACGAGTCGATCCGAGTCGAACTGGGCTTAACCCGGCCTGGCCCGATCACCAGCCGAACCCGGCCCGGCCCGATCACCGGGCCAACATGTCTAGCCCGAACTCGGCCCTGTCAGCAATCAGGGGAGTTCAGGCCGAGTTCGGGTCAGTTTCATGAGAAGGGCTTTAACAGGTAATCTGCGTCCTATTACAAGGCCCTTGATTAACGGTTTAAATAGTTGAACTATAGACTCCAAAAAAAACTAACTAGTCAGGACATTATAATTCCTTTTTATATTTGGATGAATCTAAGTCGTTCAAGTTATACGGTGAGGTGGATGAGTCACTGTCACTATAAATATGCATGGTGAACTATCCCAGAAGGGTAAAGGGGAAAGGGACGAGTAGGGTTTTGAATACACACACACACACACACACACACACACACACACACACACCCCACTCGACCGAGTCGGGCCAGGTCTAGTCAGGTTACAGACCGAGTCGGACCGAACTGAGACCTATCCGAACTCGGCCCGAACTCAATTTCGAGCTAAAGAAAATGGCATGTCCCGACCCGAACTCAGTTCTGGATCGAGTCGAGTCGAGCTTCTTCGGGCTGAGTCGAGCGAGTTAACCGGGCTAGCCCGGTTCGTGTACAGCCCTACACATCAGTGGCTTGAGAAGATTGCTCCGCTGGTTCTTTGTTATGTGTTTCATATGTCTGGTCAGTTCGATTTTTCCCATAACATATAGTATATATTATAAAATATAATATAATATATATAATATAATTTATTTAAATATTCATATTAAATGAACTAAATCTGAGTCTAATTGATTCAAACCAATTCAAGTTCGAGTCAAGTTCCGAGCCAAGTCGAGTTCAGCCTAGCTTAGACTGGGCTCAAAAAAAAATTGACCTCAAAAAATCAGCTCGAATTCGGGCGAGTCGAGCTTTTCCAAATCAAGTCGAGCAAGTTCATCGAGCAAACACAGTTCGCATACAAGTCTAGTGATGAATGACCATTAAAAAAAACTTTCTGTAAGTCACATCAGTTTTGGATCAAGCTGATCTTCGTATTTTCTCATCTTCATGACATGATCATTTATCAGCAAGTTGGGATGGAGAAACGGATGGACAACCGTGGATATACAACACATCATCAAGGTGGGCCCCACTGTAAGGGTAGAAAGGGGTATTACCTGGGTAACACATAATCGTCTCCCAACCATGGCTTAGAAAAGACACTGTTAGAGAAGATAATGCCAAATCGAAGATGGGTTTTAGAACCCATGACCTCTGTGTTAAAATTCCTGTGAATCTACCACCGAGACATGAGTAAAGACCCAATTTTGCAGTGCATGCTTGCACTTCATAAATTAGGCAGGGGGCAAAATAATAAGAAATAAGTTCATAAATTAGGCAGAGTCCAAAATAATAATAAGAGCTAGTGTGTGTTTCTCTCGTTCCGAATATCTTTCTCATTTGGCATACATTCTGGTACATTGGTTCTATTGTCTCCTTAGGAGCGCAGCTTAAGAGAGATTGTGATTAGAGCATCCTGGCAGCAGATTTTCATTATGGTGGGGAATTTTTTATTCCCACCACAATCCATCAAATTGTCCAGATTCCGGTCCATGCCCTGATTTCTGGACCACAACCCTCCCACAATGCATCAAATGGCCCAGAATCCATATAACCACATATAGAGTGACCGGGATGAGAATGGCATGTTTCTTTCTTCCATCATCCATGCTAATGATATGGAGGTGGCAGTCCAAAAATGCCAAGTAACCCAAAACCAGGTTTTTAAATCTCAAATTGTATCAATTGTTACAATCCATTCATAATGGGCCATTTTGGACACTAAAATAATAGCCGCATTTTCTAAATAGCCATGGAAATCTCACCCACCGACTGCCATTGTATAATGGAATAGTGGTCTATGTTACCATCCACCCAGCAAGTAACTTCTAACCTGTCATGTGCGTGCAACCTACCGTCCAATAGGTTGGCCCCAGCATGAGGATCCTTGTACCTAACTAAGCCCAATCCACTCATCAGATGGGCCACAATTGTATTTTGTTATTGATCAACCACTAGACACTTTTTACTGTCAGGCCCACCTGATGAGCCACAAATAACACGTCTTTCAAGTCTCCCAATAAAATGCAATTTTTTTGCTGTGATTTGGTGGGGGGAAAAACACAAAACCAATGCCCATTTCCGGATAGATTAGATTTTTAAGCAACAGCCATATGAGCACAGGGCCAGTGGCTATGTAAAACAATTGCCAACCATTGAAGAGGGCAGCAGGCAGTAAAAGCAATGCATATCGGCCATCCCTGAACAAGTGATCCAGGAGGCTCAAGGGGCTGACTTGAGAAACAGAATCAGAGCCAATGAATAATGAAGGTATAAAAAAGGAGATTCAAAGAACCATCTCTGGCAATGCAACCTGTCATCGAATAAACCACGAAAAATGCATAATAAGAAAAAAGGGGATGACGTAAAACAGAATAACTGTGAAATGAAAATTATCCTATTACCAAATAAAATAAAAAGAGACATTTCAAGATGAACCGAACCTACAGAAGTTGTACTCTCCCCCAACGGGAGATTTTTCAAAAGCCGAAAGCATTCATACATTCATATGCGCCCAGCACGGCCAAAGGCAAGAAAAGCACAAACCTGACCCACCACACCCACTAAACACGAACCGAAAACTAGACAGTTAGCAGTCCACAAATACAAAAGGGGCTCCACCACCCCTTGGGGCCCCAGCCCATCAAGGGCGGGCCCTCTTGTTGCTGCAATTTGGGCACTTGTACTGCTTGATATGCTCTGCCCTCGCCGGGGTGATCTTCACGCACTTGCCGTGGAACCACTTCTCGCAGATGTCACAGCAGATCCAGAACTCGTCTGATGCATAGTTCTCCCCACAGGCCCCACACAAGGTCTCGCCATGCTCCTCTTCATCTTCCTCATCCAGCCCCTCCTCTTCTTCCTTCTGCTGTGTCCCCTTCATATATTTGACCTGAGATTCGGAGCCCCGCTGCTTGTTGTGGCATAAATCAGAAAATCAAAACAGGCAACACAAACAAGGGGGCAGGTTATTACGCAGTGATAAAGAACTATTTGTATGGTATTGAAAAGACCACGAGGCCCCTATGGTAAATGCATCAATGTGTACCATTTCCCATCAATGAGCACCAATAAAAGTAATCCATATCATGAAATTGGTAAGTGAGAACTTGTACAAGGTATACACTATCGAGATAATGTTAAGAGTATTTTTGTCTTCTACCTTAATGTGTACCATGGTAAATGCACCAATAAAAAGCATACAATAGTCCAATAATTTAATAATTTTACCTTTTTGAGTGTGAGCGTAGAATCAGGTTGTGACAAGTCTCCTTCCTTTCCTCCCTCTTCGAAGAGGGCCTTTTACATGTTTTAAAAGAAAATGGGTAAAAAGACAAGGAGGAAAAAATGTATAAAACATGAAAATAATGATTTTTTATGTAAATTTGGGCCACATTTTCCAAGTATACATGTAGTAGGTCGTAACTGTCTGAATAACCCAAATACCCTTTTCTCTAATACCCTTCTCATGTCCTCTCAAGGCAAGTTTTCTCTCACCCAAAAATTCATTGCAGTAAAAAATTTGCCCTCTGCTTCTTGCATCATACATAGAATAGATACACGGCTCGAACCTAACCCTGCCTGACTTGGCAGAACAGACTAAATGACCTTGACCCTAGACCAGCCTGATAACTGATCAGCCTTAACCACCTGAACCAACCCATTGGCCAAGGAGCCTGGGTCCAAATACACCGGTGACAAGCCAAGCTCAAACACCCCATGAACTGGCCCAACCCATGAACACCCTTAGAGATAATGGTAAGTCATAAATGAGGCCTAGGTGGCTAGTTTCACAAACAGCCACATGACTGGGTGGAGTTTTCCCAGTCACACCTGTGATACACCATTTGTGTAACCTTCCTAAAAGGGAAAAACCCATGTACTACTCAACGGTTCCCGTATCCTCTCCAAGGAAAAGGCCAGCTCGGGTGGACTGTGCCTTCCACCAATGGAAAGCCAAGGACAATGGTTCTCACAAAGTACCGATCTTTTTTTTTCTAAGCAAGTGTTTTCTGCATTGCTCTGACTCCGGTGAAGAAGGCAGACCAAAGAGTAGGCCACGCCAATGCAAAATCCTTGCTACTTGCACAGCTCAAAAGAACAGTTGAAGAAGTGCTGCTTACCCCTTTTGAATTTGGCTTGGATTTGTTGCTGCTATGATTTGTGGTTGACGACTTCTCCTTCGCTTGCTTCTTTGCAGTTCCTGTCACAACCTCAAATATTGTCGGGAGATCATTTATCATACCAAAGAGACGCCTCCTGCATCACGAATACCACAGATATTTTACTGGCTAGACAACAAAAACCGTAATCACCAACTACTATCTCTACCAAAGTTCAACCACTAGTGAGATAAAATCAATTTTCTCTGCTCTAAATTAGTAGAAATTCGAGAAAGCATGACACCTACAGAAAACAAATTCTAACAGTTTGCTATTAAACAAGGAAATACAAATCAACAAATGCTTGCACATTGATCATATATGATAGAAAAGATTGTGTATTCTATAAAAGAAACACGATGATTGGGCCAGATCTGACTTTTAGATGAAGAAAGTCTGCTTACTATTTCGCTGTAATTCAATGATTTTTTGTGAAGAAAATTTTTAGCTGAAACAGGTGGGCACGGATCTGACTGGTTGGGCCGAACTGCCTACAAGAACGGGTTGGGTTTCTGGCCACGTTTCAAAACATTGGTTTATGCATCTTTCACCCTCCAATATTCTTCTAACTTTTATTGTTCAAAAAATATATACTCTTCAACTTTTTCAAATGTCTGCATTCTATTCTGTGAACCTAGACAGATGGGTAGCCCATGCTCCCGAAGATATCTCACCTTGAAAATATGAAGTCTCATTTACAGGTGGATGACTCTACTAAATGCAGGAGTGAGAGATTACAATGTAAAACCTACATAACTTAGGCAAAGACACAAGGTATTAAACATGGAGACCAAAGAAAACCCAACGGACAGACACATTCATACAGTTATAATTGTTGCCAGCACCAGACACCCTCTCCACTAACACCCACACACACAGCAGACATGCCAACCTGGCAAGTGCACTGGATATATCGGTATCGGTTGGCGTAACGGTGACCTCCAAAACCGATACGGATACGGGGCGTAACGGCGATACGGGGGTGTAACGGCGCAAATTATTATTATTATTTTTTTGTCAAAAAAATATGAAAAATATGGATTAAATCCGGAATATTCTAAGCATTCCAAATATGCATTCATTTATAAATTGGAACATGTTTATGGTGGTGTAACGGTCCACTCTTTGGTGAGAAGTTGTATCGGACTGTCTGATGAATTTATGAACCAGATAACCTGAATTTGACTACAAAATTCATATATTTAATTTTCTAACTATCTGCTATCAATGATAGATATATTAGAATGAATGTAATATGAAAATATCTTACATTTAGGTGTTTGCAATTATTTTTGAGGGCCAAAATTCATGCGTAAATAGAAAAAAAATATAAAAAAATATATAAAATGACACCCCAAATATGTAAAATGCACATTAACATGTTCTACTATGATTAACACATCATATGACATCATTAAAACAGCAAAAGAATCATTAAAAAATGATTTTTCGAATTTTCCAACTAGGAGGGAAGGCTACACCCAATAAAAAGAATGGACAGATTATAAAACTTACCACATTATTAAAACAGCAAAAGAATCAACAGTCCACATTAAATGTACATGTTCTACTATGATTAACACATCATATGATGTCATTCTTTTTGAATTTTCAAAAAAGGGCCGAAATTGGACCATCATAATCTCAGGGCCACCTTAAGCAGTGGTCAGGTGTTCTACCAATAAAAAGAATGGACAGATTATAAAACTTACCAACAGTCCACATTAAATGTACACGTGGCATGCCAGTTGATTGGACCATCATAATCTCAGGGCCACCTTAAGCAGTGGTCAGGTGTCCTGCATATTTTCCAGGTTGGAACACATCTGCATGTAACAGTGCATACCTAGAGGGCAGATGTGGAGCTAGCAAACCTCACGACTACACAAAGATATATTATTCCATATAAATTAGTTCATGAAAGCATAAAACATAGAAGAACAAGATGTGGAGCTAGCAAACCTCACGACTACACAAAGATATATTATTCCATATAAATTAGTTCATGAAAGCATAAAACATAGAAGAACATATCAGGATCAATAAAATGCACTAATTGTACTAAAAACAATAAAAAGAAAGATAACTAATGATTTTTTCCAAACATCTCTGTTGGTGTGCATCTGACATGTGTCCAACATGGAAAACTTTTGAAAGGCAAAGTTCCCTTGTGAACTTGTAAAACCTAATGATTTAAGAAGAAGAAGAAGAAGATAAGAAAAAAGAAAAAGATTCAGCTTCTATCGATTCACATTCACTATTTCAAAGGAATGAACCTTAGGGTTGTTGAAGGGCTGATGGCTTATCAGGTGTTACCCACAAACACATGGTATCCATGATAAATTTGACCTGCCAAACGACATCTACCACAGTGGTGGAAGCTTTTGCCAATTGTTCCAACACATTCACATAGAGAATAACCCATGCAACTAATACGTACGAGTTTAAGGAAACATTTTCAGTTTTGGGTGGTGTCGCTTGATCTCCAACAACCAACCATCCAAATAAGACGGGGAAAAGCTGTGGTTGTACACATCATTCAAAATTTTGGCCGATACAGTGTGTATTAAGCGTCCCAGAATTCCTGCTGAATCGGCCAATTTTTTTCCCCAATACACAACAATGGGGCCAATACAGACATAGAAGCTCATTTTGTGTGTGCGCCCGCACACATGCATGTGAGAAGGATTTATTAGGGGTTTTGGTTTCAACTATTTCCTACTAGATTTGAGCAACAAAGCTGAATCAAAGTCTATTTTTCCAGATAAGATTCGGAGACACTAGTTTGGGAAAAAACTTGGTGAGAAATATGCCGAAAGTAGAAGAATACATGCAAAAAAAAAAAATCTTAGAAACGCCATAAATATCAATATTAGACATTTTGTCAATTTTATCCCTTGCATTTTCTTTTCTTAAAATAAATAAAATTAAAAAATAAATAAAATAAATAAATAAACCATCGGCTTATGCCGACCGATTCATATTTGGCTTTCGGGCCGGATATTATGGTAACCATTACAAATATTGTCCACCTTGCTTGTATGTGAAAATCAATTACAGTTCGAAAAATGTCTTCTGTGCTCTGATTTCAATGAATAAATGCCCTTAGAAATTTTCATATTTAGCAGCCATTCTCCACTTTCTTCATAAGACCTGGAAGGCCTAAGCACGGCAGAGAAGTGGCAAAAAGAAATATTTTCATGAGTTATACAGCTAGCCGAAGTAAATATAGAGACAATTGAAAGCCTAGTTATTGAGCTTATCATCATCAAACTTACACTAGGAGAGCAATAGTACATCACAATTACCAACGAAGGCAATTGTAAAGTACATAATGCATACCACAAATGCATGAAATAATTCCTTCAATGATGCCCAAATCCGGTAGTAGTAGTTCCTAATGGTAAAATTAATCTTTGAAATTCAACTGCGTGCAATGTCCAATGCGTCTGACAAATTACAAGATACAACTTAGCATCAATGTGACATGTGATGTAATGTTTTAAGAAATCAAAAACAAAAGTACCCAACAAATATTTTAATAAAAAGGGTTGGGCATTATACAAAATCGAAGCCCCCAGGTGCAACCCGAATGGCTGGTTAAAGCCTTCGCCACCTACATACATACAACCAATGTTTTGAAAGTTGAATCGGATTGTAAAATCACAAGAGTAAAATTGTAAATTGCAAGTCAGAAAATTCATAGGGCTTTTTTTAGAAGTGTGAAATTATAGGATTTTTATTATCTTTTCTAGACAAATATAGAAAAATCGGATTGTAAAATCACAAGAGTAAAATTGTAAATTGCAAGTTGGAAAATTCATAGGGTTTTTTTTAGAAGTGTGAAATTATAGGATCTTTATTATCTTTTCTAGACAAATATAGAAAAATCTCAATGTCTGAGATAAAATGCACAAAATCTTTTTTTTTTTTAAGAATATGATCAGATAGTCATATGATCAGGTGATATGACTCGTAACAGAGTGGAATGGCAGAACAGGATCCGGGGAGCTGACCCCAATTAGTTGGGATATGGCTTAGATGATGATGATTCGTGACTTTATAATCATTCAACATCATAAATAGATAATTGTAGAATATATATATATATATATTACTACCAGTGTTTTAAATAGCGTCTGTAGAGCGTAGCTACAACGCTAGCCTTAGCAAATAGCATAAATCCCCTGTAGCATGCACTATACGGGGTCGTAGCATATACGCAATGTATATAGCGTGCGCATAGCGTCACAAGTTTTTTTAGATGATAATTGTATTTTATATTTTGTACTATACTCTCAACTTGTAGGATTTTCATTTCTTTTCATACTTGTGACTTGCGGTTTCAATTAGACATTATTAATTAACGTGGTTTGCTTAGAAAGTTGTTAATGTGATAATGATTTTATTTGATATATATGCAGATTGGCTTTTGATAAATGATAATTAATAACTTGTTTGAACACACTTATACTTGAAAAAACGAATCATCTTTTACTTATTATATTTTTCCTATTTTTACATCCAAAAAAATAGAAGAATCGTGTAGCTTACGCTACACGTAGCGGAGGATTGAATGCCACGCAACACACTATCACTATTTAAAACACTGATTACTACAAAGGTTTTGATGTGGTCATTACCTAAACTTTAAGATGAAAAACTTGACTAAAAATAGTGACATCGAAAGTGATATCCAAACCTCAAGGGGCGCTCATGGAAGGTAGACAAATAATGGACATTTCTCTAGTCGCCCATGAATGTTTAGATGTCCGGCATCGGTCAGGTAAGAAAGAGGTCATCTACAAGCTCAATATAGAAAAAGCATTTGATCGTGTGGACTGGGAAATTTTAGAGTATGTTGAGGCAGCTGGGATGTGGGTAGAAATGGCGAAACAGGATTTGCATGTGTGCAATCGACTACATTCTTGATCTTGGTAAACAGCTCCCCAAAAGGCTACTTCTCGGCATTGAGGGGTTTGAGACAAGCGACCACTCTCTCCCTACTTATTCGTGGTTTGTAGTGGAGGCTGTAAGCAGATTGGTGTAAAAGAGTGCTTCGGCCAATTTAATCGAAGGCTTCAATATAGATGAATCAAATTTTCAATTATTGCATCCTCAATATGTAGATGACACGATGTTTTTCTATGACGCATCTAAAGAAAAGGTCAGCAATTTGAGGAAAGTAATCACATGCTTTGAAGCAGCTTTGAGTTAAAGATGAACATTGCTAAAAGTGAGCTTCTCAGGGTTGGTCTTTAAAAAGAAGAGACAACATGTCGGCCACCGAGCTGTACTTAGTTTGCACTAGATGGCCATCCAAGAGGTTAAAGAGTGCTTGAAATGTGCTATTTCACCAGATAAAACCTGTCCATTGAACCTAGCAGGCATCATTCCCTTCTTCATATATCAGTCTCCCACTATGCATAGGCAAGCTGGCAAAACAATTATTAGATGAAGTAATCAAAAGAGTAGAAAGAAGTTCTAAAGTTGGAAAAATAAGCATCTCTCCATGGGTGGTAGAGTAACGTTAATCAAGGCAGCAATGTCCAACCTTCCAGTCTATCTTATGTTTTTATTACATTGCCCGAAATTGGTGTTAGACAAATTGGAAAAACTTAAAAGGGACTTCTTATGGCAAGGAGCATCCGACAATCATAAATTCCATTTGATGAAAGGGGTGGATGTATGCAAACCTCGAGATGAAGGAGGCACCAGCCTAAGGCCTTTGGATTTGACAAATGAAGCTCTCCTTGATAAATGGCTATGGAGGTACAGATCATATGTCGATTCTTTATGAAAAGAAACCTTTGGGAGAAAATATGGACTTTCAAGTAGGGGGATTGTGGACCTGGGCTTCATCACTTTATAGAACCTCAAATTTATTGAAATCAGTTGCTCGACTAAAAAGCAAATTATCGGCGGGGATGGCTTTCTCATTGAGAAACAGTGAAAGGATTCATTTTTTTGGGAAGACACCGGATTTGGTGATAAACCATTGCAGGAGGCCTTTCCACGGTTGGCATAAATCTCTTCTTCAACAAAGATGATAGTCGCACAATGCTTCTCGATAGTAGGAAATGAACCAATATGGGCTCTACCATGTCACAGGAACCTCTTGGATGAAGAAGCCAAAGACCTCATTAACCTCTTAAGGTTACTCCGAACCGCAAAGCCCATGGCGGGGGTCAATGATACCATGATATGGTTCAAGGAGAAATCTAGCCGATGTTCCATGAAATCTCTATACAAGTAATTCAATGGCTCCTCTATGGAATCCTTGCCTCACCACACTTCTCATGTTTGGAACTATGGGGCTCCTCCCAAGTTTGCCGTCCTAGATTGGTTAGTCGGGAACAATAAAGAGCTAACCGTGGTAACCTTTGCCGAAGGAATTTGCCACTTACAAATGTGTGCATCATGGGCGAGAAAGCTGAGGAATCCCTGGACCATCTTTTTCTACACTGCGCTTTTGCAAAAGAGTTGTGGAACAGCTTTTTCTCACTTTTCAGGTGTGAGAAATCTCTATAAATATTGTAGATTCTAAATTTCCTTTTCCTATTTTTTGGCCTGTTTTGTAATTATCTGTAAATAGTTTCATGACATTAATGATTGCCTTTCAAAAAAAAAAAAAATTGACTACAAATTAAAGAGTAACATTATCAAGAGCATAGGATTGATAGAAGTCTAAAAAGATTTTCCAAAAAGTCTAAACTAAGGACATGAAAAGAATTACTTTTCAAAGTTGTCGGAAATCATCAATTTAAAGTATCATATATATAGATTATATAATTAACATATCAACTTAAACCCGATTATAAAATTAACATATCAACTTAAACCCTAAAAACTCTCTCTATGAGTGAGCGAGTCTCTCTTGTCAAAATGAAGAGATAACATAATGCACCCCGTAAACTAAATAATGGAGGTCCCTAGATGTTGAACTATAGCTTGCTTTAGCCAAATGAGCCTTCATTGATACCATACCCAAATACATGAAAACTATCTATATCACGTCATATCCAATCCTACATTATGTGTAAAACCCATATAAATGTCAGGCTCCGGTTGTGGCACATCCATGTCGTACCAGGGCATCATGGCTATGATGAACTTGCATATCTGGGGATCTTTACCAAAATTATAGGTATTGAGAGAACTCCACAGCATATAATGAAAGTTAGAAATAGATATTAGAATATTTTAAAACAGCGACCAAAACCAACGTGGGATTAAACTCACGACATAATAACACAAATAGGCATAATTATCAAACTTTGGAAAATGTTGATTTTCTATTCCTAAGACACTAGTCTCTATTGTATATAATGCAAGTAGCGAGGGGCAATTTTTCCCACGCAATTAGTTTTAGGAGAGTCAAACTTTGGATTTTCAAAGGACACAGTAAGAGCTTTGAAGCAAAGGTAAGGGTATTTAGGTAACTTGAAGCCGGACACATGCTTAGCAATCAACAATGTTTATTTTACCAACTCCATTGGAATAGAGGTATTTGTGTCAACTTAAAATTATGAGGAGAGTAACACAATTGCATGTAGCCCAAACCCACACCATCAACAGTAACGGCATTTAGGTAATTTGAGGGTGTCTGCAATCAACAATATCATTAACCACTCCATTAGAACAGGGCATTTCTTTTAATTTACAATTCTAATGTGAGTAGCCAGCAAGAAACTATTGAGTAGACTGATGAACCCACACCAAACCAAGGTTTGGTAGAATTACGAATCCATCACAACATATTGCAATAGACTCTAGAACTTTTAGCCTTTGAATCTGTGATCAACTTCCAATAATCCAAACCGCCTATATGGCAGGTCTCAACTTAGATGGGGCATATGCAAAAAAATAAAATCTCCTTGATTTGGATATTTTATCCATTTCATCAAGTAACTTTTTTTCCTTTGAATGTGGACGGTCCCCATAACCTTTAAATAATCATAAGGCTAAAATACTTCAATATGAGAGCTATTTTAGGCCCATCATATAGACGATGTTGGTCATTTAAAAGGACCCACATCCAACAATTGAAGTGGGAAGACGTTTGCAAGCCTTTTGGTGACGGGGGTGCGAGCATTAGAAGGTTGGAAGCGATGAATGATGCCCTCTTGGGTAAATGGCATTGGCATTTTGCTTCAAAGGTGGGCAGTTTGTGGAAGAAAGTTGTATCTAGGAATCATGTTGTTAGGGAGGGGAAATGGTGGACAAAGGACTACTTTGTATAGGGCGACGACATTATGGAAAGGAATATCCAAGCCAAGGAGCCAATTCAAGGGTAGGCTACTTGTTGGGTAATGAAAAAATAATCAAATTCTAGGATGATGTGTGGTTGGGTGATAAGGCCCTTCGTGTCGATTTCCTGAGACTTGCCAATCTATCCCTAAGGGGGGGCATCTCTATTGCCAACCGTTATTCAGTTTCAGATAATGGTGTGGCTTAGGACCTATGGGCTCTTTAGGGGTAGATGAATAATCGATGCCTTCATAATATTAGTGGGATGCTCGTGGATGTGTTTAGATGGGTTCTCTCTAATGTTTTGGATTGGGCTTTGATCTCTCAAGTTTCGAAAACTATCCTCTCTTCTTCCTATTGGGCAGCCTTGTAATTCTTTATATTCTTGAGCCGTTTTGGCTTCTTCTTAATAAAATCATTGCGTTTAAAAAAAAAATGATCTCCCAGCATCCCCTATCAAATAACATACTTTACTAGAGTATTAATTCCCCTTTTTAAATCACTCCTCCCCTCTCTCCATGTCTTGCAGACTTCCACTCTCCACATGCATTGCACGTGCCATGCCAAATACAAATGTCACCCACAAACACAAATGGGAAATTTGGAACTCAGCACAGTCCACTAGAAGCCCCCCAATCAAGCCTTCCTCTCTTTCCTTACATATTGAAAGAACTACAAATCCTCATAATTGTGATGAGAACAAAAAATTTTGATCAAGAACTATTTTAAAATTTTGAATTTCCAAATTATAACCTTGCTGGAATTTCAGCAGAAAACTCAGCAAGTGCCCATATTGGCCCACCCTTTTGGGGACCCAAATGAGGTCAATTGGGGATGGAATTTGGCATGCTTATAGGTGGAATACACATCTTCAAAAATCATATTTCATTTAGTATAAAATTCCCCACTAAAAGCCCCAAATTCTGGTCTCAAGTTGGCCCAAAATCTGTTCAGACAGATTTGGACAGCAACATGTACTTGAAAGAAATTAAATATAGACATTATTTAAGAAGGGATTTAACCTCCAAAAATCATGTTGTGGACCACCCCACTGGGCCCCACAAATATCCAGACCTTCCACATCACCAAAAACCCCTTGCATGTGCCCCATTTAGGTGGATTTGGGGTCACACGTCTAAGGATGGACCACCATGGACGTCCAACCTCTATAAATGGTCTGGATTTTTTGTTGGTCCACAAGGTAGGCCACACATACATGATCAGAATGCTATCATCAGAAAAATAAAGGAAAGAAGAAAGAGAAAGACGATCCGGCCATACGGAAAAGGGCTCTGCCACTATTGAGCCCTCCCAAGATCAATCACACCACACATCATACATTGATAACTATTACACATGGATCTAGCACATGCATGGCCTATAAACAAAATGGATGGTTGGGATCCCATTCCCACCATGAATCTAGGGTCTAGATGACCCATCATGCCATGAAATCAAAGAAAACCACCATGATGGGGATCCATAGAGGAAGACCCCATGCATGAGACATGCATGCACAAGGTGGACCATTCGGCCACACCTATGGGAACGTGTGGGATCTCCACCATTGATTGGCAGGTCCTACACCTCCCTCATGAAGAAAAGAAAAAATCTACACTATAGAAATCAGATTTACATCCTATAGAAGCACCCACCTCTTGGATCTTCAAAATTCTACAAGCACTATGCTCCTCAAGCTTCAAGGACCAAAGATCAATGGTCAAGATGGTATTTCAAGGGTGAGATGGAAGGGTAAAGAGGGAGAAAATGGGCTAGAAAATGGTGGAAATGGTGGGATGTCCCAACCTCTTGCAATGGGAAAGGAAGGAATGAAATGAAAGAGAAAGAAGAAAATAGGCCCATGGTTGCTACCGATTCGTATTCTAGATCGAAAGGAACAGGTCCTCAGGACCAAGGTCATTCCCTTGGTGAAGGTACAATGGGGTCATCATTCGGAGGCCGAGGTGTCTTGAGAGCGCGAGGCCGAGATTAGAGAGCGTTATCCCCATTTGTTCGTTGATTGATTGCTTGCATTGCTTGTATTGCCTTCTCTTGTGATGAATGATTGAGATATATATATATATGTATATGATGATGATGTTTATACATTTTTGTTACTTCGGTTTTACCAATTTCGAGGACGAAATTTCTTTGTTGATGAGGATTGTAAGACCCAACCCGAGTTTCTGCATGTGCACGTGTGCGTGTGAGTATGCATTTCATTTCTTGTGGGCCCGCGGTCCTACCGGTCCAATCCCGACAACCCGCGGATAGCGTTTGCGATCATCCTTGAGCCTGGTCACG
Organism: Magnolia sinica; assembly: GCF_029962835.1. NCBI lineage: Eukaryota > Viridiplantae > Streptophyta > Magnoliopsida > Magnoliales > Magnoliaceae > Magnolia > Magnolia sinica. Next base: position 71,743,256 of record NC_080587.1, on the reverse strand, counting down.
TAGACCCGACTCAGATTGACCCGAGACCTATGCCATCTTGTCGCATCGTCGCCGCGGTTCCGATGCCACGTCTCGTGCGTCCATCCAAGTTGTAAATCATAAGTTGTAAGCGCGCATCATTTCGAGCCTTTGATCATGTTTGTGGGACCCACCTAGTAGGGTGTACACGTTTTTCCATGGAGCCCACCCTAGTGCACCTTCTCCCATAAAGGCTACCTAGCTAGCCTAGCTACCTACCCTATAGCCCTAGACCCTAGGGCCTAGCCTAGCAATTATGGGTTTTCTTCCCTAGCAAGCCATCATTTCACTTTCTATCCCAAAAGCACATCATGACCTTTTCTTCCCTAGGCCTTACAACCGATCATTACTTCTCTACAACTTTCCTTTCTCTTCTCTCTTTCATTTCATTCCTTCCTTTCCCATTGCAAGAGGTTGGGACATCCCACCATTTCCACCATTTTTCAGCCCATTTTCTCCCTCTTTACCCCTCCATCTCACCCTTGAAACATCATCTTGACCATTGATCTTTGGCCCTTGAAGCTTGAGGAGCATAGTGCTTGTAGAAGTTTGAAAATCCAAGAGGTGGGTGCTTCTATAGGATGTAAATCTGATTTCTATAGTGTAGATCTTTTCTTTTCTTCATGATGGAAGTGTAGGACCCACCAATCAGTGGTGGAGATCCCACGCGTTCCCATAGGTGTGGCCAAATGGTCCACCTTGTGCATGCATGTCTGGAAAATTAAATATGATATGCAAGATGTCAGGCTTAGATCCTAACATTCCATATCCCACATGAAAATCCAAACATTCAATTAAAGAGGAATCTATGCGGGACATGTCAGGATTGTTGCATCTCCATATCGATTAGGGATCATGTAATTTGGGGTTAGGATTCATGAAAAATGACTATGAGAGGATAAAAGATGTAATGGCCCAAACGGACGTGCGTGTGAGCCCGGCCGCATGTGTGTCCCAGCTCGACATGATGGGGGCTCACATTTTTATTATAGGCCATGCATGTGGGGAAGATAGAAAAAAAGATGATGGAAGATGGGGGTGAATTGGGATCTGTGGCTTCGCAGATCCCTTCGAAAGGAGGGCTGCACCCACTTATTCTTCCAATAATAATCAATGTAAAAGAACTGATGGAGAACCCTGTGTGTGATTAAAATAAAAACCAAACGAGGAAATCTAAAGCGTGGGATGGCTCAATAGTGGCGGAGCCCTTTTCCATATGGCCGGATCGTCTTCCTCTCTTCTTTCCTTTATTTTTCCGATGATAGCATTCTGATCATGTATGTGTGGCCTACCTTGTGGGCCAACAAAAAATCCAGACCATCCATGGAGTTTGGACGTCCATGGTGGTCCATCCTTAGACATGTGACCCCAAATCCACCTAAATGGGGCACATGCAAAGGGTTTTTGGTGATGTGGAAGGTCTGGATATTTGTGGGGCCCACTGGGGTGGTCCACAACATGATTTTTGGAGGTTAAATCCCTTCTTAAATGATGTCTATATTTAATTTCTTTCAAGTACATGTTGCTGTCTAAATCTGTCTGAACAGATTTTGGGTCAACTTGAGGCCAGAATTTGGGGGCTTTTAGAAGGGAATTTTATATCAAATGAAATATGATTTTTGAATATATGTATCCCACCTATAAGCATGCCAAAATCCAGTCCCAATTGACCTCATTTGGGTCCCCAAAAGGGTGGGCCAATATGGGTACTTGCTAAGTTTTCTGCTGAAATTCCAGCAAGGTGTAATTTGGAAATTCAAAATTTTAAAATAGTTCCTGATCAGGTGGGCCACTTTGGTGGACCCCACCTTGTACTACATATATGAGGGAAGGTTTAAATTCAATTTCCCCAATTTTTGGACATCCAGGGCCCACCCCATTGGGTGCTTAATCATGGTCTATCCAGAATTCTGCACTTAGCAGAATTTCTGGACAGATTGTATTCCTTAATTTAATTAAAATACTTCTGATCATCTAAAAATCACGAAATTTTGTGAAGTGGTCCACCCATAGTAGGACCCACCTACCAACCCTTGTGCACGCTGTGGCAAGGGCTGGACAAGCCCACCACGTTGGGACGTCCAGGTCAGACAGATTTTCTGGACAGACTATTTTCTTTGAATTAATTAAAATATTTCTAGTTATCCAAAAATCGCAAAATTTTGTGGAGGTGTAGCCCACCCATGGAAGTACCAACCTGTAAAATTTCAGGGCCAACAGGCCCCTGTACTGTCCGTGGTGCGACCTGGAGTGGCCTACCAGGTTGGGACGCCCAGGCCGGGGCGTCAAGCCTTGGCTGGCCGTCCAAGCCACCTTGTGGGCCCACCTTGATGAGTTTTGTTGTCCCACCTTTCATTCAATCTTGGTCCATATACATAGCCACCTCCCTCTGTAGTTTCCATTTATTTTTATTTTTTTTGGGGGGGGGGGGGGGGGGTTGGTCCATCTGGGTGAGTTTTGGGCCGATAACCCAGGCCCATAAGGCTGCCCACCATGGGACACCCAGCCCATTGGGCTGCTGCTGGACTAGATGGGCTGCTACTGGACATTAGTCCAGCAGCATGGCCCATCTGATTTATGTGTTAAATCCACTCCCTTCATCTAATGAACGCCCCTGTGACATGTATGGGTCACCAGGAACTAAAATAAACATATAAATTAACTAATTTCTGAATTTCCAGCAATGTCAAATTGTGGGTGGGCTGGAATTTCAGCAATAGGCCCATGGTTGCTACCCATAAATGAATGTTTTGGGCAGCATGGTCCACCAAATTTGGGGACATTGTTACACATATCTTGCCCTATCTTTAATTATATTTTAGGCTTAATTAGTGCATATTTAAGGCCCATTACAATTGGGCTTTTATTGGACTAGTCTTCTAATTATTTGTTGGGCTTTCTTAAGCCCATTGCCTTGAAACTTTTTGATAGGCCCATTGGACCTTTGGGGCCTATATTATCATGCCATTGCGATGGGTTTTATGGGCCGAATACTCGAGTAGTTGGGCTCTTGCTTGCCCATTAAAATAAACTCATACTTGGGCCGAGATGTAAGGCCCAACTTACTTGTTTTAAATATAAGGATCACCCATATATTGGAATAATGGGCTGCCTATTAGGCCCACCAAAACGAGTGGACCCATGATCTTTATGGTTGGGCCCAAACTTTGCTTGAGGGCCCCCATGTTGCCTATGTATTGGGCTTAGTGTATGGCCCACTAGGCCGTGGATTGCTTGGGCCTTGGACTTTACTTTATATGCGTAGCGGGCTACCTTTTGGAACCCAGTTGAGGTTGGATGTCCTCCTTGGTGGCCCTAAGGTAGGCCCATAGGATCCTCATAAGTGGTTGAAGGCCCACCTTGGACCTTGTTAGGACCGTTTCCTCCTTGAGGCTTTATGACTATCTTAGCTTGTGAGTCATCCCAAAGTATTGGGCCTCCACTAAAGGGCTTCACTTCTCCTTACAGTACCTGTCTATATATCTAGACCTTGTCCCTCCTTGGGAAGGAGGAATATATTCTACAGGTAGCGCACTTACATCATCGTGAACCATATGCATCATCTGTGTGAATTAATTGCATTGTGTGGTGGTCATTGAGGGATGGAGTTTTTTCCCTTGTGCACATTGAGTGCCTGAAACTAGTGCATGATCTGTATGTGTGACTCATGCATTCGCATCGCATTTCATGATGATACCGCCCTTGCTTCATCAGGGCCTTGCCTCCACAAGGACATTCGTGGATGGACACCGGAAATATTACTTGAGCATACCGGGTGTATAGGATGCCCATGGGTGAAATTTTCAAAACTTCCATAGTACTAAGGATCTGCTCCAACGCCGTGACCGGGCAGAATCTATGAGCGCACGAGGGTCTTTTACCGTTAGGCCGCGACTCCCACTGTCGTGTAGTCGGTTGGGTAGGGGTGTGGCCTTACTCGCCTGATGTAAGGAGGCATTGCTAGGCTGAGTCTGACCAGCTCGTAAATAGGTCCGCTACCGACAGGCCTTACTGGCGATTGGCTGTCCATAAGCGGGTAGTGAGGTCTCGTACGCTCGTTTGACTGTGTGGGGTCTGTAAAGCGGCAATCATCCAACAATGTAATGGACCTCAGTGATTTCCTTATGATTGGAAATATACTTGATATGTGGATTGGATATGAGCATTGGCATCACTTTGTATCGCATTCGCATTGGTTGTATAAGCCTCTTTATGCATCGCCTTGGTAAGGCGCCCAGTACTCATTATATCATATTCATGGCAAGCCTTAGTTAAGGCTAGTGATATTGTCATTGAGCATGTTACCCTTCCTGTACCTCCTATTATTCTTCTACGCACTATTGTCACACACTTTTACCACCATCTAATCTTCTATAAGCTTATGCACGATTGATGCGTGCAGGTGATCCTAGGCAGGCGTCGTAGTGGCAGAGCTTGGATTAGAGTTGAGCTTGAGGACCCCGGTGTTGCAGACTTTTCTTTCCTTCTTCTATTATCTTATGTATGTCCTTTTGGACATTATGAAAACTTGTAAAAGTTCAAATTCTTAGTGGATTTTGTGATGTGTCTTTGTTATTCTCAGATATACTTGTTGAGATCTTGGGTATGCTCGCATTGAAATGGTTATATGGTTATGGAAATCCTCCTTGTGAGATCCCAGGATCGAAACCTGCCTCAGAAGCCGAGAATGGGGTACTACGGAGGTTATTGCGATCAGAACCGGCTATCAGGTTCTTTATGAGTCCGGTTACCGAGTCTGGGGCATGACCATGTAACTTGAGGAGAATTTCATTGATGTTGTTCATTCCTTCTTCCAAAACCTCCAACAGACCCCAAAATCCATCCTACCTAACATATATTCCAAAAGCTACCAATGCACGTAATCTTGATGTGGTACGATAGAACACAAATTTTGATCATGTCCCAGTTTTCATATTTTCTAATACTAGGGAGAGCTTACACATGCATTAGTTCATACCAAGTTTAGTTTCTCGTTGTGTTTGATTCACTAAATAAATTGAGACCTCCCTCAACTGTCCATTGGTCTCTCCAGCAAAGAATATGAACAGGTCTTCCTGATTTTTGCACCCAATGATCTTTAACGGCTTGGATGTTTTTGGACAAGTAAAAACTTGGCTCTCAATCATCATTTAAAGCCTAATGCCAACTATATGGGGTCGGGTACACGAATCTTGTTCCGCCAATCTACTCTCTATCAAGGACGATATCCTCAGCTAAACCATAGGTCATCAAATCCTTTTCTTACTACCTCCACCCACATCCATCTAAGCCCTCCCTTGCTCTTTTAGAGCCTTCAACTAGAACCCACTCACTCATAACCAATGCAGTTCATAGTCTCCATTGCACATGGCCAAACCATCTAAAGTCTATTTTCCCTCATCTTATTACCTATTGGTGCTACCCCTAAGCTCCCTCAAATGCATTCATTTCTAATTCACTTGCCACTCACTCATCTCAACATCCTCATTTCAGCCATATGCTCATCCTATAAACATGTTGCTCCTTGATTTCCCAACATTGCCCATAATGCATGGCTGGTTTTATAGTTGTCCTACAAAATTCTCTTCAGTTTAATCGACTATGTGGTGATTGCATAAGACTCCAGAGGCACGTCTCCACTTCATCCACCTAGTTCTAGTTCTAGGATCAACATCCTTCTCAATTTCTCCACTCTTCTGATTGTCAACCAAAGATGCCAAAAATGGTCATTTTGGGGGTACCTCTAGGTCAGAAATCTTAACAGATTCCTCATTTCCACTCCTATTGTTACTAAAATTGCATTCCATGTGCTCTATTCTAGTCTAACTAATTTTAAACATTTATACTCTAAAGCATCCCTACATAGTTCTAGCTTTTTTACATTTGCATACTCCCTCATCTCGTCAATTAAAACTATGTCAACTACAAACAACATGTGCCACACTGTCATCTACAAACACCATACACCAAGGAACCTCTTTTTGTAAATGCCGAATTAACTCATCCATAACTAATGCAAAAATAAAGAGGCTTAGTGCCAACCCCGGTATTAAGCCAACAGTAATGGAAATCACTTGTCTCTCGACTAGTAGTCACCACATACATATCCTTAATCAGTTCAATGTATCATCTTGAGACCCCTTTTTTCATTCATGATTAGCTCTTAGGGACCCCGTCATATACTTTCTCCAAGTCAATAAAGATCATGTGGTGAGATTCTCCTCTCCCTATATTTCTCCACCAGCTAAGTAGGAAAATAGCCTCACTAGTTGACCTTCCTAGCATGAATCCAAAAAGTTGCTTCACATGGAAAATGATATTCTAGCCTATTATGTGAAAATGAGAACCAACGAAAAAAGAGAACCTAAAATCCATCACAAATTACTTAGTAAAAGCTCTAGATTTTGGAAAAGAAGGTTAGGCGATTGATCGGAAACCACAAAATTGCATAAATGACACAATCAGCCATCTATGTACTCAGTATTCCATAGTAAAAGGCCATCACAAGTGAGTCTGGGTTACTTTCAAACAAATAAGTACATACATCCGAGTTTCCAACATTTTGACCATGAAAACAGCAACCCTACTATAGTGACCCTAAAATTTTGTAGTCCAATTTTTTTTCCTGTGTACCTTTCACGCATGCATACATAAAATCCATCCATCCATTTGATCACCCATCCACGTATCTAACCATACATCCATCCATCCAACATGAGCAATGTACATTTCATGTGTACTTCACATATGTACTCACACACATGTGCATCTCGTGTGCACCACACACATAAGCACCACACTGAGTGAACTCCCACACGCATGTCACACATGTGTGCCACACCCGCTCCACACCATGGTGTGCCGTAAAGGCTGTTACGTAAAGGTAACGGTAGCAACCGTTAGGCGTAACGGGATCAGAGTTTCTTTGTCCCCTATAAAGACCATAACAGCACCATAATTGTCTGTTATGGGGTAGACACAGAGTTTCCATACTTTTTAATCAACATTGTGGGACAAATACATGTTTTTCAGTATATTTTTTTCATTTAAAAAAGAGACCGTAACACCGTTACGGGGGCCGTAATAGCCGTTACAACCCGTATTGTAAAGGTGTCATAAAGGTAACGGTGGTGGTCGTTACGGCCACCGTTACCGTTACAGAACACCTTGCATAACACCTTGCTCCACACACCCCTCACTCTCCCTTAAACTCCTCCCCATGCTCCCTCTCTCACCCAACACACCCCCAAATCCATTACCATTGCCATCTCTTTTTACTATGTATACCATGTGGTCCCCCAATTCCCTCCCTTGGACTACTCTCCCATTCCCTCTATAAATGAAGGGGCTCTCCCCACCCATATCACTCATGCCCAAGACGACAAGAGAGGGAGAGAGAAAGGAAGGGAGAGGAGAGAGACGCACAACTTGCGTGTTTTATCAAATAACCCCTTCGCATGTTTCTTTGTTGCACAAAAAATTTCTTTTCATTTTAAATCTATTATTTATTCTGTAAATCTGGCCATTTTAATATGCATTTATTTTAATTATTTTATGCATATGGTACCCTTGATTAGCAGTCCAAATCTGTCCAAAACAGACCGTATAATGGACATCAAAATCTATCCTGGACCATGAAATGAACCCTCAAACCAGACCAATCTGGACAGTCAAATGGACCTACAGATCTATCCATTTTGGACCGTCTAATGGACCTACCAATCTGTCCATTTTGATCTGTTGATTGGACATCCCAATCTGTCCACTTTGGACACCAATAGAGCACACCAAACTGCCTAGATTTTGGACACTAATCTGTCCAAATTTTGCCATTTGATAGACATAAAATAACTTGTAAATCTGTTCCAATCTGGACCCTAAGATGACTTGTAAATTTGTCCAAATCTGGACATATGAACCTGTCCCAATCAGACCATCCCATAGGTCTGTAAATCTGACCAGAATAGACACAATATTGGAAGTGTGAATCTGACCAAAGTAGATCACTGGATGGAAGTGCAAATTGTACCAATCTGGTCGTCTAAATGCATGAAAAATCCAGTGTCCAAATGCAAATTGTAGATCACTAAGCAAGACAATGAAGCTTAGAATCTCCGGTTCGTTTAATCTACTGGAGTGAAATTCAGTGTTTGGGTTTGGTGAGTTTAGCTTCATTGTTGTTTCTTTTCCTTTTTTGGTGGCTTGGTAATGTTGTTTCGGTTGCTCTTGTGGTGTATTTGCCTTGCTTCATCGTTCTTTTAATAAAAATTTATTGATTGCTCAGAAAGAGATTACTTCGTATTTCCAGATATTTGAAAAACAAAAAAGAAACAAACAAACATTTTGTGAATAAATGTAGATAATGCCAGGCAATTTGAACACTTCTACGGAACTTTCAGAACAAAAGGTGAAAGAGAACCTTTTTTCCCAAAGACCTTGAAACATCTTCTACAGTGATGCAATCAGAACAAACCATTGCTTCAAACTGGGCTTTTGAAAGCCGATTCTAAAGGATGGAACACCAAGGCCGTTTTTGAAGTTAATAACAAGTTAAGGGGGGTATAAGTATTTTCTTATTTTTATGGGTAACCTATGCAAACTAATTCAAAACGATTTTATTGTAGTTTTAGTCATTGTTTTAAATAGCGAATAGCGTGTAGCATAGTGTTCACCCCTCTAAAGCATGAGGTGTAAGCTGCATAACGTGTAGCATAAGCTACATGCTACTTTTAGATTTTTAATGAAGGATGCGCTTGGTTGCACAAATTTCATGATATTCTACACCAAATTAGACAGATTAATAATGAAATTTTGTTAAATTTCATAATATTTGGTGCAACCAAACACAACCTAAAGTAATAAGAAAGTGCAATGATTAAATTTGTAGGTAAAGAAAGAGCAAAACAGAACTGATTTAATATTGTTACCTATATTATTTTACTAAAAGCATTGAAAAGATTAAGTAATTTTTTGAAAATAGAAAAATGTAACATTAAGGCTAAATAGGCTACGTAGCGTAAGCTACACACTACATAACATAGCTATTTAAAACACTAGCTTTAGTCACAATAAGAATAGCTATGGTAAGTTATTTTTAGAATGCTGTTTGGATTAGATAGAATATGAGTTAAGAAATCTCTACGATTTAAGCTTCAATGTAAATATCTTCATTCGTGCATATTGGGTGTCTTGGTTATTTTCTTTGGAGTTGAGGTTCGCCACTCTTGGAGGGATTGTGGTCCATTGAAAACAAGCATGTGGGACCTCTCTTCACCTCTCTTCAATGACTAATGGAAGTTCTCGAGTAAATCATCTAATTTCCTCCACTCTTTCTCAGGAATTTGTGCTTGAGGTTGCTAATTCATTGCTTTACTTTCTGCTATCTACTAGCCCTTCTAGAGAACTATGTGCTTTTTCTGGCATTTTCTCTACTTCTCTGAGATCAATCAACACCATACTTCTCCTTTGGTATCAACAAATCCGAGATATAAGTGCACAACTCCAATCCCATTCAAGGAGGAGAACATCAACGTGTCACACCATCCAATAAATATATAGCTCAAACCCAGTGATGCAGGACATGAAAATTAAATATGATACGCAAGATTTTAGGCTTTAGATCACACTAATTTTAGAACAATCACAAAAATTCCACATCCCACATAAAGTCAAGCATTCAACAAGAGGAATCTATGAGGGTCCAAGCCTACACATGTTAGGGCTGAATCAATTAAAATTATAGACCAAACAATATTCAAAGGAGAATAGATTCATCCACACAAGCAAAGGATTACTTCCCAATCCAAGGAATTCACATGTTTCAACTCGGAAAAACCTAAGGTTTGCAAAAAAGTGAAATAAGACTTGGAATTTAGGATTATTTATGGTTAGGGTTAGAGAAATAAGGTGATAGAGGAGTGAAAGAGAAGAGAGAGAGAGAGAGAGAACATGTAATCAGTCAACACGTGTGGACAGCAGGCTGGCCTGAAGCACATGCGTGGATTGTTGCCCGCACATGTGTGGGGCCCACGAACCCAAAAAGGGCCAACTAGGGGTTGGTCGGCCAGGGATGAGCCACCCACAGACCAAGTTTCAAGGCAATCGAATGACTGGTTTGAGCACAGTGCTCCGCCGAAGTTTCAGCCCTCTTGCAGGGCCTGATTCTGAAAATTTGCTATAGAGAAGGATTGGCTGCAAAATAAAGGTGAATTTGAAAAGTGGATGGCTATGGAAGATGATGAATATAAAGGATAAGAGGAGGGGGCGATTTGGGATGAATGTCGCTTCGCACCACAGTAACTAGCCCTTCGAAGAATAGAAGGTTTCGCACCTAATTAGATTTCCACAACTCAAAGAACTAGAGAAGCAGGAAAACGCAAAATTTTATTAATAATCTTCAATTTCCAAAAAAACCTACAAAGGGTTGCCTATTTATAAAAAAACCTTATACCCTAAAAGCTGCGCCATATGTGCACACTATTACTTAGAGATGAAGTAACAAAAATAACAACTAATCAAAGCAATCTAAATCGTTCATGATGTTCCTAATAACGATAATAAGCAAAACTCAAAGTCCCTAGATCATCTAGGGAAGTGAGTCACGATCATAAGATCCAATGGTGGGATCCACATGATAATCGGATCCACTCCAAGGAACCAAAACACAGTCCTCTAACTAGGAGGCCCTCCCTGAACGTCGTCATCGATCCAGATCAATGGTGGGGCCCTCATCCTCTTTGCGTACGTGCGTAGGGGGGCGTGTGTGTGCGCGAGATGTCCCCATCACCCAAACATGATGTGTTTCTCAACTCACTGGATGGAAGGATATACAAGCTCCAGTACTACAAATGATAAAGAAAAACAACTTCAGCTACATTGCAACCTTTCAAAATCTTGGTTCACACAGTAAAATGCAAGGGACGAAAATATTTATCTAACTTCTAAACAAATAAGGTAGGGCAGTACACAAACAAGCACCCAAAATGACAGGTACTCAAAGACAGTTATCTATCCTCTTGACCTTCATAAGTTTCAACGGGCATGAAAAAGAATAGAGTAATAGAATTCACTCCATGTGAACTTGACATGGTGCAATGCACATTCTCCATTCTATCAATTTTCCATCATCAGAGAAACCAAAACACATGAATGAAGAACCAAAAGCCAGGTCATCCATAATTCACTACGATGGGGTAAGAAAAATAATGAACAACCCTGCTGCACAAGCAATTGACAGAACATGCATCAGATTAGAAAAAGCGACAACAGGGTTGTCATCTGTAAAACAATCCAAAAGAAAACCCAAAAGACAGAAGGCAATATATGCATGGAGTTAGAGAGATGACTGGATAAATTCAATTAGTATACATTCACAACCAAACCGGTAAGGCAAGGTCCAAAAGAAGCATCCAATCAAATAAACCTTTAATAAACAGAAGTCACATTGCAAGGAAAAATAGGTCAAAAAATCACCTGTCGTTTTTGTCGAATCCAAACCTAGCGCCAAAGTAAAAGGCCACGGCAAGTAACCATGCATCACTGTGGACAGCCACCAAAGACAACCAGTCTTTTTCTTGCATCCCATCCCTAGCAAAGTTAATGCCCAAAGCAGGCTCAGGGAGCTCCGGAGGGACCTCTTCGGCAGGTAAATTAACTTCCCATTGCTCATTGGGAAATCCATACAGACACAAATTTTCCTTCTCTGCAAGGTGTAGCATACTGCTTAACTACCACATTCCAAAATCACAGCATTATTAATGTACAACAAATACCAACAACAACCATACAAAACCAAAGACCAAAACGGAACAGAGAGTGCAGAACTTTTCATTTAAAATAAACCCCCCCCCCCCCCCCCCCCCCACAAAAAAAAAAGGAAAGAATTCATGTTAAAAGCTTTATAAGCTATGAGGTGATAAAATAAGTCATTGTGGCATGCTAACCACAACAGTATATCCAGTGTAAGACCTAAGTTGTATGACTGCCCATGCTTGTTTCAGTGAACCCCATATAGAAGGTTTAAAGGATTCAGCATTATACATTCCAGTTATACAAAGATAATATTTTCATAAAATAACAGTGACCTTTGAAACAGGGGCTTTAATGGGTTAATAATCGTGATGTCGTAGACTCACAATTTCCATATAAAACTTATTTTATTGGAAAGGATGGAACATAAATTGGTGATGTGAACATAGATTGAAATTTAAATATAAATGAGTGGAAAGAGCTAGAGATGGTCGTTTCAGAATCCAGAAAACGCCAGAAACCAAATGAAATAGAGATAGGTAGTTCACTCCATTAGAAGAATCCTGGGAGTAGCAGGATCTGAATGACTTCACAAAATGGGTGCTTTGCCCTTTTAGAAGAATCAGTGCAACACAACTGCTGACTTCACATATTCCATCACTGATGCAACTAAATATTCCACTTCTCAAAAACACAGAACTCCACATCATAGCACAGAACTATTCACACAGCACATTACTTGAAGTAAATTGTAATATAAACACACTACAAAATTGCTCGAGCCAACATTATAAACACTCGACTCACATAAAAAGAAACAGCGAAAAGATAAGGCACCAGATCATGTCCTAACATTTAAAACAGAAGTTGGGGCAGACTGAGAGTTGGCATACACCAATATCTTTCAGTCATCTTGGATTTCAAATTGGAATTTGAAAGCCCCAAGTCCAGACATGGTGAGGTGGTCAGCCTACACCAACAATCCAACTACAATGAGCACTAGCGGTAAGACAAGGATAAGATTAGAAATGAACACATTCAAGGGAATTTAGTAAGTAGCCCCAATAGGTAGTAAGATGAGGAAAAGTGGACAGATGGTTTGGCTGTGTGTATCAGAGATCAAGAACTGCACCATTAGGAGTAAGTTGGTTCAAGTTGAAAGCTCGAAAAGAGCAAGGGAAGGACCGAAAGTATGTGGGTGAAGGTTGTGAAAGAAGACTTGATGAGCTACGGTTTACTGAGGATATGGTCCTTGATAAAGTAGAAAGGCTGAACAGGATTCGCGCAGCCAACCACACGTATTTGGACTAAGGCTTTAGAAAATGAGATGAAAATCGAATTCATAGAAACAGAAACCAGTGGACATAGAAAATGCCAGGAAAAGGAACACATTCCTATTGGCATACGGGAGAACGTGTATCAACGGCTCCACCCATCCATTCATAATGGATGGAAATCTCTGCACATGTTGAAAATGGGATTAGATGGAAATCCATTCGCAACCACATGAACCTATGGGTGGAAACCAACTACCATTGGTACGCAATCTATAGCATATAAATTGGAATACAAAAGCCCAATGCAACACAAAGAGCATCTCTATTCTCTGACCAAAAGTTCTACCACATCCAAACCTACAACATAGTTCAAAAAGACAAGAAAAAGTAATATTGTCAGTCAATGACACGTACTGAATCCAGAACGTTCATCTGAACTGGAAAATCAACCTGATGGAGTGGCCTAAAGAAGGAAAGCAACAGGCGGTCCACATGCACCAATAATTTTATTTTATTTTTTTAAAATGCACGGGGCATCCATCAATGTCACTTTTGGGCCATTGACCATCCACAGTGGGGTCCACTGGATGAATATCAGCTGCTGTGGCCGCCACGTGTATGGTTACAATTGAGGACACAAAGCTTTGTAGCCTGTCGCATCCGTCCGCCGAGAAAATACAGAAATCAACCCAAAAATAAAGCATGCAGATAATATCATAATAATTAATAAAAATTACAAAAAAGAAAACAAAATTAAAAAAGGGAAAGGGATTAAAACCCTAACCTGGATCGCACTGCTGGTAAAATTCTTCCACGTCTGCAAGAAAGGCATTTTTTTCAACACCGTTAATTAAAAACATTTGCACGTATATATAAATAAATAAATAAATAATTTTCGAAAAAAGGAATGATGAGAAGATTTCAAAAGGCGGAAAGAGTACCGGTAGTTAGGGCTTTGATCATGCCAGCTCTCCTGCCCTTGAAATCCCTGAAGACTTCATCAACCGTTCGAGGATTGTACGGTCCAGATCCTGGGTCCATGGCTCTCTGGACAGATATATATATATATATATATAGAGAGAGAGAGAGGGAGGGAGAGAGTATGTATAGGGATGGGATTTGCTTATTGTTTGGGAGATTTGGGGGAATTTGGAGAAAAGGAGCGAGAAAACGGCATTTCACAGAGAGAGAGAGAGAGAGAGAGAGAGAGTTGGGGTTTTGTTGTTTTGAAAGGAGGGAAAGGGAAAAACGTTTGACCAGAGAGAGAGAGAGAGAGAGAAGTAAAAAGGAAGAAGAGCTCGGGCGGATTTGAATGGGATTGAAATGGACGGATTAACTGAATTTATGAGAGAAGGAAGAGTCCGTGAGCGGATTATGTAGAGGGCGGAGGAAGAGCTGAGGGGCTAATGTGCGCTCCGGCGCACTTTTTGTACCCGAGGGCAACGTACCACAACTTGTAGTACCGTACCATCTTCTCCCCACCATGTATAAAATCAATACCGTTAAATCAGTAGGTCCCACTACGAATATCATTTGATATGACAATCGTCCCCGAAAACTCATAATTTGGGCCACAATGTAGTAATCAACATACAACCGATGGTTTGATTCAACATAGATTTTTGGCCCTACCGAATGAGAAGATTATTATTTTTTCCGAGAAATATGATCTTTATAAGGTGGCCTGTCGTTCGCATGTTACTGATGATCTAAAAGTGTGTCACGTCGGCAGAAAAGATGGCACCGTACCACAAGTTATTGTACAGTCCCCTGTAGATGATCAGTTCTGTTTGTTTGCGGAGTTATTTGGTACTCTGTCAGTGTCTGAAGCTCGGTACGCGGGCACTGTATAACTTGTACACGTGCGATATATTTAAATCATGTTAAATCGACTGAGTTATGGAACCCACTGCATGCAAGTCACAGGCCCAAAATCAGATTAGTTGAACAATCCTAACCTCTGATTTGTGTAAACTTGTTTGTTGAAATAGGACCGTTGGATGATTTTCTTTTTCAGCCGTCTAATAAATGTCCACTAATCCGTTACTGAAAGAAATCAAATAAATGTAATTGTCCGGCTTGTAGTACTTCTAAAATGGGAACCATTATTTGGACCGTTTGATTTAACTCACTGAATTCTGCGTGTGCAATTTGTAAGTGCCTGTGTATCATCCACTACACTGCGCCGGAGTAATAAAGTTTTATCTGCCTTGCATTTTCTCTTTTCGGGATGGATGTCGTTGTGCCTGGGCAGCGGATATGAATGGTGTCCTCGAGCTTTTATTCGTTAAATGGATGGTTGGTGTTGTGGCCCTGCAGCTGGTGGGCCATTTATCCAAGATGTTTTTCATGGGAATACCTTGAGGCGCTAACTTCAAAGCGTTCTGTGCGCACAGAGGTTTCGGTGAGCACGTTTCTACCAATTGATGGACGGGATTTAACCAGCGTTTCAATGTGCGGTTTTCAGAAGCCCGTTCTGATGCGTGTGATGATTTCCCGACCATCGGTATTTGGTTGTGGCCTGTGGGAGATATGTGCGCACCGGTCCTGATGCGCACAGGGCGCGCGGGATCTTCTTCGAAAGTTACGGAAGGAATACAAAGGCAATCCACAGCCACGCGAAAGTCACAGGTTGGACGGACAGGATCTTCCAGCCTACGAGTTCTTCTCGATTTAGACCATTCACGGTGCTTTTCGTGAAATCAACGGTAGGTCCCATCGATCATGAGTTCCAACGGGTGGGCCCATGTTTGCAAATACAGGCTTAATAGACCGGAAGTGGATTGGCTGGTGTACCACACACCAGCTAGATAGCTGGTGTGTTGACGTCAGCAAGTTCCGTGGGTCAAATCATGAGGCATGTATTATATCCAAACCGTTCATCCATTTTTCGAGCTCATACTAAGGCTTGAGCCGAAAAATAAGGAATATCTAAAGATCAAGTGGACCACACTACAAAAACTGTGCGGGATTACCATTGAAATCCTTTTGGGGGTCACAGAAGTTTCCGAACAATATGAAATTTTTTCCCCTCTGGATCCGGGTATTTTTGACCTTATGAACAGATTAGATGGAAAATATACTTACGGTGGTCCCTACTAATTTTTTAACGGTAAACATCATTATCCCCACCGCTATTTTAGGTGTGTTCCATTTGAGCTTTGGATATGATTCATTTTTTGGCCAATGATTTAAACTGATCTCAAAAAATGGATGAATGGTGTGGATACAATAAATACATCATCGTGGGGCCATGTAACTTTGATCTCATTTGAACCGTTCGTACGGCTTGGAGCTCGAGGAGCGTCGAACGCTCGTCTTCGCACGACCCCAAGGGTCTGTTTGGGCGGTCGGACTAGAAGGGATTTGGTGGGAGGGATTCCAAAAAACATAATTGGTACCCATGGCAGGGATTGTCCCTGTCACCACGGATAAAATTAATGCCAAGCTTTGTTGATAATACAGTAGTACATTAAACGGATATACCCACCATCATTTGAAATTACTTAGAATAACACACGTGTTATATTTAAATTGTTCATTTGTTTTGTAACCTCATTTTATGGCATGGGCCTAAAACTAAGGTAGAACCAAAACTTATGTGGCCTCAAAGAAGTTTTCAACAGTAAGTATTCAATCCCCATTGCTTTCTATGGTGGGGTCCATTTGAGCTTTAGATTTACCTGATTTTTTGGACCATGCTCTAAAATAATCTCGATAAATGGGTGGACGGTGTGGATATAGCCCACACATCCTGGTGGGACCTACACACCTTCTCTAACATTGAGTGAAATTGGCACGAGACCGAATGCAATTCCATTTAATGTAAATTCAAGCTTTTCCGTTCTTTCCAAACATGGAGTGGAATTGGCACGGAACTAAATGAATCCCATCCCACCTAATCCCTTCTAATCCCACTGCCCAAACAGACCCTAAAAAGCTGGTGTGTGGTACATCAGCCAGTCCGCTTCCTAATGAACCTTGACCCTAAACACGTATTTCAATTAGGAAAATCCTACGCGTCCATATTCGGTTGGCTAACACGGAGAATTGTTCGATACTCCGGCAGAGTACGACGCTTCATACTCAGGCAATTGGAAATTGTACACCAGACCTCCTTTAACTAAAAATAAACAAAGTATTTTGCAGAACCTGCCGACGCTGAGAAAAGTTCCCAGAATCAGATTGGTGGGACAATCGTAACCTCTGATTCGTGGACTGTTTGTTGAAATAGGGCCCTTAGATGTATCCATTTTTAGCCGTCCAAAAGATGAGCACCAATCTAAATGGGACCCACGATTTGGACAGTTGGGTTTCACCTAATTGGATGAAAGTACGCAATTTCTAACCTGCATAGGTAGGCGTCCTTACTCATGGGTTAGTAGTAGACACCATGGGTTTCAACACCCTAGTCATGGGTTCAAGTACTGATGTGGCGTGTGTGAGCATGAGTGTCTGTAAAATGAGGTCCGTAGTCCTGCCTCTGTGGTAATAAGCAAAAAACATCTGTGTGTGTATATATATATATATATATATATATATATATATATATATATATATATATATATGGGATGTAAGTACTTGTGTAGCTGCGTAAACATGTACCTAGTGTTGTGGCTTTTGTAAAGGTGGGACCCACGTATGCCAACTTAAGGGGTCTATTGTACCAGATAAACGCAGGGATAGGGACTTTATGGTATTTTGAAAATTTTTAATGAGGTCATTTAAAGAAAAGCGAAGGGGTTTGACTTCTTTTATATGGTTTTTTGCTCATTGAAAGGAATTTTGCTATAATCACAATGTGATTTGAGAATGTCTTCCATGTGAACTGACTCTTCCTTCTCTCCTTCCTCTTTTTCTCTGAAACCCATTAAACTCCTACCCAATCTTCTCCCTAACATCCTTCACCACAACCCGTACCTTAGAATCTGAAACCCAACTCTACCTAGCCCACACAACCCAACTCTACCTAGCCCACACATTTGACCACACGGTCACACCTGTAAACCCGTAAGGCTGGTTGTATGGCCCCATCCCGTTATCCTTTGGCATCATGTTACCCTCACATCAAAACCTCTTCATTCCCACCTATAAGCCCTAACCATAACCCTATATTATTTAATCCCCCAATTTTTTTAAATTCTCAAACCTTAAATTTTTAATTTCCTTAATTGACCAAAAATCATAACTTCCTCTCAGCCAAAACTTTGATTCCCCTCTACAAATACCTAATTCTTTTAATCCCCTTAACCAATTCATTTAATTTAGTCATAACTTCATCATTTTCACAAATTTTCGTAATCCTAGACTTACTTACATATTGATCAAGCAAGCCTTAGGTAGTATTAGGTTCTTCCTTTTAAAATAAATATACCCTATGCTATTTGAATGTCCTTACATCCATTAGATCCTCATTTCACGTATTTAATGTTCATGCAAGACATTGCTTGTTAACCTAGGCTTAAACTATTCAAAACTTCTTAAATTTTTGAGATGTGTGATGATTTTAGTGCATTTGTGATTTTTAATTATTTAATTTAATTTGTTAATTAATTCACACTCTTGTTTAGCTTCATACATTGGTCCTGCTTCAGGTGCACTAAATAATAACTCTTAGACTTGTCCTAACTGTTTTTACTTTGAATTTAGTCACATGGATGTATAGGTCCATCCGTTAACCATGTCTATAGTAGGTGGGTATTTGTTAATATGTTTTATTTGTGAATCACAACATTTGATGTACTTGGCAAGAAGTACTCAACTATGTAATAAATATATTTTCTAAAAAGAATACTTAAAAAACAAGCATTCTTACATCGTTTTTGCTCGCTATGAAGATAAGACTTATCAAGAGCATGGCAAATCAATCCCTTTATCTCATAGCTCAGGTCAAGCCCTTAACCAAACCCCCCTCGTGGGCCCTATTTCACATGAGTCTCGCCTCACACGAGCCACTCATCTTGAGTTTGCCCCCTCTTCACAAAGGTCACTAAATTCGAGCCTGGTGTGAAAATGTAATTACATTAATTACTCCCAATGAGGAATCTCGAACACGAGACATCTCGATCTAATACCACTTTTAACACAGGACAACTAACTACTTGCTCTAAAAACTGGTAAATCAATCCTTTTATCTCATAGTCCAGGTCAGGCCCTCAGCTGACCCCCACTTGTGGGCCCACTTCACATGGGTCATACATCACACGAACTGTCCACCCCGAGTCTGTTCTCACTTCACATCGGCAACCCCACTCAAGCTTGGTGTGAAAAAATGCCCTTGTATTAGTGAGGCTTTAAGATCTTTAGTTCCTGTGAATAACAAATACCATATGGATGAAACCAAGAAATCAAGCAGCAATATCTATAACTCACCAACTTAAAAATGACGTAGAGGATTGCTTAGAGAAGACAAAATAATAATAATAATAATAAATGAGAAGGGCATGTTAGTTTCCACCTAAAAATTGCAATCCTACCGTGAAAATTGATCTCTGATACATAATTAAAATTAGATAACTCATTTTTAGGTGTAAATCCAACCTAAAACTCATTAAATTTATCTATTTAAAGCAATCAAGCTATTCTCTCATTTAACCCAAAATGAGAGGGGTGTGTACTAACAAGCTAATTCAAAAAAAAAAAAAAAAAAACCTTAAAGATGAGTCATTAGCAAATAATGTGGCACAGAAACCAAAAGGGGTCACTGAACTTGAACAAGACCCATCTGAAACATGGTCGTACTTCTTTGAAGATGAATTGGTAGCACTGGATCATTCCCAAATATCTAATTTTAATTATTAGGATAGTTTGGTTGACATACACTACTTATTAATATTGATGGGGTATTTTTATTATTATTTTTAATTGAGTGATTTCATTTGTTTGAGATGTTCTAAGTATGAAATAAGCATAATTATTTATTTTTGGTAGGACATTATAACCGATGAATGATTTTTAGTTATAGGATTGATGTTATTCAGATGATTGTGAAGATTTACATGTGCATGGTTGATTGGTGCTAAGCATTATATATGTGTTCCGGTGGAAATTAGAAATAAGGCCAATCCTCACCGCTAATTAAACCATTTAACTGGTAAAGTTGAGTACACTAAGTGTAAGACTTACTAACTAGAACTTGCTGAGGGTGCACACTCTTTACCTGGATTTTGAGATTTGATGTGACAATAGAAGGATTTTGAGATGTGATGTGACAACAGAACCTCTACGTGTGGATGGTAATACTGACTTGAGAATCATGCTACGCTGAACGAGTTTTCCTTTAAAAGCATGTGGTGCAATTGGTATCCTCCCAGGAGACCACGACAGATGAAACTGACATGGCTAGCATCTGCAGCAAGTCTTTGAAGATCTAAACTATCCTCAACCCATATATCTGTAATAACTAATACGAATCTTGCCATCACGTTGAGCAGTAACACAAATGGGACCATCCCGTCACTACAAGAAAACTGGCCTTTACCGGCGGTCAAAACTGCCAACAAAGCCCTTGCCTGTGGTTTGCTAACAGCCGGTAAAGCCTCGGTCGGTAAAGGCTTTACCGGCAGTCATGTTCCCTTTACTGACGGTTGTGCTGGCCGCCGCTGCATGTGGGATTTACTGGCAGTTGTCCTGGCCGCCGCTTCATGTGGGATTTACCGACAATTTGTTCAGTAGGTTGTGGTATTTGAATTTTTGGCTCTTGATCCCTGTAGGACTGATTTAACTTTACTAACACTTCGATTAGCATTTAGGCTCCTAATTCCATAATGCATATGCATTTGTAAACACATCTATAATTGTGATTTGGTTTTTTTTTTTTTTTTCCCCTATGCCTGGCCGGTTAAGCTCTCTTTTCCGTTGCCTATGGCAGCTTCATGTTGCCTGCAGTTTTGGATGTACAGGCTCATTAGATTGCAAACATTCAGTTTATAATTTAAAAAAAGAGGAGGAAATGGCACAAAATAGATGCCCGACTCACAGTGAGTCCCATTTTATGAGTTCTGCCTCTCCAACTCATAAAATGATGGACCTTATCATTGACCCTTTTGGTCAAGGCCCACCTGACTTTTGCTCAAGGCCCACTTGATTTCACATTCCTCTTAGGAAGTCGATTGTGCCTAGTGATTGTTTTCCTATAAAAAAATACATGCCTATGCGGCCCTTTCACATGCATCGAGCTACCGCAAATAATATTTACAATAATAAATCGAATAGTTTCAAATAAATAAATAAAATCCATCGATCTATAGCTCCCATTCATCCATGCCTAAAACCTGCAAAACAAAATAGCGAAAAGAAATTAATTGGTATCAGAGTTAGAGATTGGAATTCAATTCAATATTGCATCAAAATACATATTAAAGCAATCGAAAACTTACTTATTTCCAATAACCGAATGAAGGTTGACAATGATCCGCTCTTCTTCACTGGAGAATTTTCCACACCTATTCAGGTCCGCGAGCTTCGGGAGTGCTCTCCAACTTCCATGACCATGCTTCTCAATGTAGTCCACAAGCCTTTGATCTTCTTCTGGGGTCCATGGGCCCTTCTTCACACCATGTTCTTCACAACAAGGAGACCTCCCCATTAAAACTATGGCTAGAGAAATCAATGACAACAATGAAAAAAAAAGAGAGAGAGAGAGAAGAAAATCCCTTGATTTCTTTGGCTTTTCTCAAACTGATCTGAGATTAGGAAAAGCAAGATTAGTGTGGGAAATCCAATTTCGCTTTGCGATTTTTATGGCCCATCACTGTTGCAGTTTCTACAAGTTTGTGTATGGGAGACACAATCGCCATGACCCAAGTCATTTCATATATTGTAATTTTATATTTTTATACTGGAGGTTTGCTAACTCCACATGCTTAAGGGCCCTAAATATCCACACACGAGCATACAAAACATGAGTGAAATCTGAGCTTTCTATAAGGTTAGAAATGGATATTTTGCCTAAAAGATAAGATGATTTCTCTCTTCATGAGGGTACAGCGTCCAAAGTATAGATTGGCCGTTAATGATTTTCTTCATTAGATGCCGAATAGCATGACATTTTATTTAATAAGATCTAAACAGTCACATTATAGGAAGCTCAAATCTCACACATCAGATTATGACATCATAGGACTCATTGTATGCATACGCCCTAGACTTTTGCAGTAGCAGCAGACTTTAAAAAATATATATATTCAATTCCGGGAGGTTAAACTTCAATCAGATCAAAGATTGTTGCTCATAAGTCATGACACACTTACTGAGGAGCTGAACTTATTCAGAATCATCTCAAGCACCTCCGTATCTTGTAACCACTGCTTTGAGTCCATATAATTGGAATAAATATGTTCATCAGCACCCATCAGGCGTATTAAGACCTGTTTGGCAAGGGAAAGAGGATGAAATGGGTTTTAGGGACTCACAAAGCTATAAAACAAGAATATTCAATTCCAGACAAGCATCAGTCTTGAATCAAGGTTAGAAGGATAAAGAAGGGACAGATCATACAATGAGGATACCAACTGCAACCTGAGCAATATATCCAACACAGAACCACTATACACATGAAATTGGGCTCATAAGGAAAGCAGAACATTACCTCTCCTATCAATGAAACATCTGATTGTTGCATTCTAACATTCTCTTCCAAATCTTGTAACCACTTCTCAGTGTGATCTACAACATCAACCTTTCGTCCAAAAAGTCCCAGGAAACCATTACGTTGAAAATTTTGCCTAGGTCTTGATTTTAAATGCGCAAGTTGTTTATACAGCTTCTCTGCATCACTCTGAAAAGACTGTCAACTTGAATGTAAATATCAACATGGAATAAGATGCATAAGAATGGTGTGCATGCTTAGCGAAATGCTGAAACAGAGATGCTAAACAGAGTCCCAAACTCACTAATTGACTAAGAGCCCAGTCTAACATGTTCCAGACATTAAATTCAAGTTTCAGTTCAATATAGACACACCACTGCTTTATTGAAGAAAGACAGAACTAAAATGGTACAGGTCCCAACACAAATATCCTGATGACTGCAAAAAGGTTTTAAGTTGGTACATATCGTGTCCATAAAAGAAATGATTTCACATGCCAAAGTAAAAATCTACATTAGTCTCGTGAGTTGCTTTCATGATTCAAAGGTATTTCACCTGCATGAGCCGCCCCAAAAATCCAAACCATCTTTACTAGAGGGACAATAAAATTCAAAATGGATTTGATACAAAAAACATGTTACTGAGTTGTACAATAGATCAATGATTCTACAAACATATTTCAATAAAAGATGAGATTGTATAAATAATAAAAAAATTAAAATTTTTTGAGATGTTGGTCTTACCAGAAAAGCTTGAATCTTACAATATGACATGAAAGAACACTACCAAGCGAACACACTTCTTGCTGTAATTAACACAAGAAGACAGCCAAGGCATGCTGATAAAGCCTTTTATTCAAAATCTGCACAAAAAGCAAACAAATCACGGGCACAAATATTTCTAAAATAAATGTGAATTGTTATAAATAGAGTTCTAGTAATAAAGCCTCTATTCTCTAAGTTGAAAGCAATCATCTGAAATTGAATAGAGAATAATTAAGGAAAAAATAAAGATAAATAGACGTGCCTCTGATCATATTTTTTTCGTAGTTATAACTCAAAAGTATATTTAAGCCATCATATGCACTTCAAATAATT
Organism: Magnolia sinica; assembly: GCF_029962835.1. NCBI lineage: Eukaryota > Viridiplantae > Streptophyta > Magnoliopsida > Magnoliales > Magnoliaceae > Magnolia > Magnolia sinica. Next base: position 71,719,527 of record NC_080587.1, on the reverse strand, counting down.
CAAGCACGAGCTTGGAAATATCATCCAAAGTCGAAACAAAACAAGAAATATATTGTTAAAAGTCGTATGCTGCCAGAGTATCAAATAACTCCCTATATACGTAATGCGCGTCTCTTAACAATATACACAGGTATTCAGCAATGACAAGTGGGGCCCATAGCCCAGTAATATGTACCATTTATCTATTGATTACCATCATTACAATTACCAAAAATCAATAATCAGCCTTATCATGGTCATGTCAATAGTTATACATGCTACGTCAGGCAGTTAAAATAGAAGATATAGGCACAAATTTATGAATGGGCCATTCAATGGAATGATTATAAGCATAAAGACCTACATACAATTTTTTCCACAAAGGCCAATATGAATATTCATATACAAACTGTAGAATCCATAAATATTAGTAGCTGCACTAGTAAAAATTTAACTATGATCTTAAGCTGAAACATTTCATTGGAAATTAATGTGAAAAGAAATATAGAATCTTAGTGAAGATAAAGAAGCCCCTGGGTGATTCCCAAAACCATGTTGACTCGCTTTCCATGTCAATGCACCATGCCCATAAAGGTCAAGGGTGTGAACAACCTAACCTATCCATTAGTCCTGATTTTTTATTAGTTGAAAGCAAAACCACATTGAAAGCAAGTCCAATACTAATTCCAAGCATGTCTGGCTAAAGATCCACAAGAGAGAGAAGCATACTAGATTAGCTCAACCAATAGCTATTGAAAACACAAATGAATCTCTAAAAATATTAAGTCAGCCCCATGTCTAGCTAAAGATAGACATTTGTGTATTATTTTCAGATAGACATTCGCCTATCCATGGTTTTTTTTTTCTTTATAGTTCTTCAAGCCAGATAAGCTCTAATTGATTATCTGGAGTTATTATGTGCTTTGATTGGTTAGAGAGGACTCTAATTCAAGATTTTGCCCTTAGCATACAGATTTAATCTTTTTTCTTTTTCTTTTTATGCTTTTTTCTTAAGACTATCTTCAACTGGATATTCAAAAGATTTTGGTAAACAGGAGAAACTTGGTTGAGTCAACTTTATAAAATCACATGTTTTTTCTACTGAAATTGCACTTGGTTACAAATTTTCTGTTCTTAGAATTATATTTTCCAATTTCCACGTCACACTTTCTTTTGTCCAACCAATCCAATTTAGACGTTCCATTGGAAAGAGTTTGGTGACTGGTCTTCTTTCCAAGACATTGCCCCTGAAAAAAAGGCATATGAATGCAGCAATTGGGAGTTCCTGATTTACCTGTCTGGGATAAGGCTTGGATGATGATGATCTAGGAACAGAATTTGATTTCACTATACAAACAGTTGAATTTCTACAAAATGCATGGAATCAAATGAATGATATAAATTAAAAGACCAAAGATCTCTTTTATCTTTTGATTACTATGTTACAAAAATTAATAAGAAGGAAGAGAGGAAAAAGGCTACAACCTAATATTCCTACATCAAAGGCAAACAAGAATGAAAAATGTTTACCTACTGGCCTAATCGAATCACATCACCAACATGCAACAGTGTAAACCGTTTTCTTGACCTGTTCAATGAAAAAGATGTATCCATTGGAAAACCACAGCTTTATTATTAACAAAACTCATAAAAAATGAATCTCTCATTACTTTCTATACAAACACCCAAACCAATTGCCATAACCAGGTGCAATAGCAAATAAATCATCATAATCATCATCATTACAATGAAAATTTCCCATATTTTGCAGCATTTTGCATACAGGAGCGAGTCAGTACCAGGACATTGCATTGCTGGACACGAAGCCCTTCGAAAAGGTTTCTACACAAACATTATCCAAAAGCAAAGAGCTAGAACATGGTAAGCTGTTGCTCATTCAACATAACATGGCATGCATGGAAGCAGTTCAAAAATCACACTGATCTGATGATCTTAACCACCTGATTTCACGTGATGAATTTGGACTGCTGAATGTGTTCTTTCAACAGCCCATTCAATGGCATTTGACAGTTAAGATTATCTGGTAAGTGTGATTTACGAATATGCTCCATCCATGGTCTAGTTCCCAAATCAAAATACAACTTTACCATGAGAATCAAAGGAAAAATCATTAGAAACCAAAATCATGGAAAATCACCAAAACCCATTGCAAAATCAGCAGCAAAACACTCAAACAGATCGACGGCCTCTCACAAATCACACAGGCAACACCATCCCCAATTCAAAACTATGCATGTCACCAGGAAAACATGAAACCCAATTAAAGTTTCATAATAATCACCAACTGAGTTTTGCCCCTGTTGTGACTCAGGATCCAGTGTGTGTCACCGTCAACTGGGGCCCACATACTGAGTGGTCCAATTATCAGAACCATCCATATTAAGAACTCTATGCTATACACACCATTGAACTAATTTCAACCATCACTATTGTAGATGAATTTAGAACAATAAAAAGAAGAACTTCAATAGCTCGCATTCAGCTCTAAAACCATAGGTTACAATCCTTACTAAGGGTGATTATGAAAGAATCACTTATTTATGATAGTAACTAGAATATGGTCGTTCAGACCATTCGACCATTTTTGCATGAGGGCCCCAATGGGTGGCGAAAAGAACCATCGAAAAAGGCAAAACGAACTTATAATCAGCAATTGGACTGGAGTCTTTTGTGAGCAGCAATCAAAACAGCCTAGCTCTGTGGGGCCACTCTGTTGTGCATATGGCATTTCCAAAGTTATATGTTGAAAAAATAAAAAACCAAACAAACAAACAAACAAGCATCATACCTGAGAATCTGAGATTTACAACCAGCAGAAGGCTGAATTACAACAGAGGGCCGAGGACATAGATATAGAGGACTAGGGTTTTGAGAGAGAGAGGGAGAGGGAGAGGGAGAGGCAAAGAGAGAGAGAGGGAGAGGGAGAGGTAGAGAGAGAGAGGGAGAGCAGAGAGGGCCAGAGAGCGAGCGAAGAGGGAGATCGAGAGAGCAAGCAGAGAGGGAGAGCTCGAGGGAGAGGCAGAGAGAGGGGGTGGGGGGAGAGATTGAGAGAGCGAGTGGAGAGGGAGACCTCGAGGGAGAGGGAGCAGAGAGGGAGAGGGAGAGGGAGAGGCAGAGAGAGAAAGCGGAGAGGGCCGGAGAGCGAGCGGAGAGGGAGATCGAGAGAGGGAGAGCGGAGAGAGAGAGAGAGAGAGAGAGAGAGAGAGAGAGAGAGAGAGAGAGTCGGTGCAAATGAATTAGGGCAGCCCTTTTTTTATTTTATAGGGCCCTTTACCAGCAGCCGGTAAAACTGGCCACGGGCAAAGGGTAGCCCTAACCGATGGCTTAGCCTTCTTTTCTTGTGGTGAGGAATAAGTTTTTCTTTTCCATCTGCAGAGTTGCTAAATCGTTTATGTACAACATTTGATTGATCAATATATCCAAAATTTATACATTTATAATCTATGGGAGTAATCGGTTAATGAGTTGAGCACTTTACCAGGCATGCATGGACATTCCCTCAACTAGAAAATGCACATTCCCTCAGCTAGAAAATATGAAGAGAAACATTAGAAAATCAAACAATTGCAATCATGAAGAACATTCATAAGGCATAGCAAGGCCCAATGAAAGTAAGGAGCGAGGTTCTTCTTCAAACTTTCAAAGTGCTTTTGGAATTCAATCCATACTACCAGAGCACAAACCAAAAACACAATCCAATAGTTACCAAAATTTTAAAAATAAATAAATAAGCAATTTGAAAATTAGAACAAACAGGTGGAACATAAAACCTGGAAAAAAAAGGGCAGAAATTTCACCTGAAGTTCTCATTGAGATGAACTGCCTTCCTGTGCTCATAAAGAACAAAAGGGTTTCAGGACAAATAGCAATTAGAGTAAGTCAGCTAAAACAGAAAGGGAAAAAAATAAAAATCAATAACATAACCAAACAGAAGAAGCGTCCAAATCAAACTTGAGATCAGCAGAGTCAAAATCAATAACACAAATATGCTTCAGTTCTAATAAAGGAACAGATTGACCAGTTTAAAGTATATTTCAAGTTCTTCATGAACCTTTTTCGCAGAATAAGACTGGGAGAATTGCATCAAATAAATAAAAACGCAAAGTTCAATTCTAATAAAGGAACAGATTGACCAGTTTAAAGTATATTTCAAAAATTGGTACACAGAGAAAGATATTTCAATTAGAAATCATAAAAGAGAAAACAAAAAATCATTACTTGTAGGAAAAAATATATATCGTTGAACCTTACCCTCATATAGCGTGCCAGTAATCCAGGTTTTCTTTGACCACTACCTGATGAGTGAACCTGCTTTACTTTTAGGATGAGACACATGCATTGAGGGGATCATCAGATGAATGTCCTGGATCCCCCATATATGTGCCACACCAGCACATGGAAGGCATTTACATTAGGCGCTTGAAGATGGGGCAACTGGAAATCGAACTCTTATTCCCCCCTTGTTTTGGCTAGGCTAGTTTAAACCATTTTATAAATGGTGACTATTCAACCATTTCCAGAAATCAGTTTTGGAAGGCTTGTCAAATGGGCCCCAAAATGATACAACACATGGTATATATGAGTATATGGAAAATAACAGTCTTGCTCATGCTCTGTTTGGTATGATTTGTTTCACCACCTTTTATCATGGGTGTCATGATGTGTATGCTGTGTGAATAAAGTGCATAAAAGTATGCCTGATTTTGTTTTCTGGATATGTATAGGCCCGGAAGAATGTCAACTGAACCAACAAGGCATAAGATATGTGTTGGGATCGCTAGAGGTTTGGCATATCTCCATGAAGAATCAAGATTGAAAATTGTTCACAGAGACATCAAAACTAACTTGACCAAGAAAAATCAATACGATGTTAAAGAACCAGGCTAACTTGACCATGCATAGTCAAATGGAGGCATGCACATGCCTAGAACTAACCGAGCACCATGCTGTGAGGAATGTGCATGGAGGTAAAGGTAAATCATGTGGCAAGGAAGACTTCATAATGAACAACACAAAAAAAGTATGTGTAGCTTAACAACAACAATAATAATAATTAGAAAACATAATTGATAAGGGTAGTAATAGATATGACTTGTAAATTCTAAAAAATTCATCTGCTAGAGCATACCTGCATAAAATTGTAGCGTTCTCTCCCTATTGATTCATTTTCCGTAATAGCAAAGTAGGCCAAGATGGGGTAGTGACCAATATAAGATGCGTAGCTATCATGTTGGATATTCACTGCCCACTCACGGGACATCCAAAAACATCAAGAAATAAGAATTGATAAAGTTCAACATGATAGCCTTTTTGATTTGACTGTAAAAAAAATAAGAGACCAAGGTTTCTAAAGGTTTGGGGGCTTGCAATCTGTTCAAGTCGGCGTGTCCTGTTCCAACATATTTAGCTTGGAGATGCTCAAGCTGGGAATTGATATTAAACCTATCACTTGCCTGCATCAAGTGATAGTAAAAATTACAACCAAAAGAGAATTTTGTGAAAGGGAAAAGGTTAGGCTACACAATCTCAAAATACAAAATGCAGAAAACACAAATTAGGGCATGAAAACAACTTAAAATAAGAATAATCAAATACTTATCAACAACACATGAGAATTCAGGGCTAGGGTTGTATACATAGACTCGAGAACCATCCAAAATATATTACATCCTAAAATAAACGTAAACACACAATCCAAAGGAGAATTCAAAGTTACGGTTTTAGACAAAGTTGTGCCACAATTTTGGATGTCCTTGGAGTTAAAAAAGTTGTCTCATAACTAGCAATAAATTCTTACCTTGGATGGGATTGAAGCCATGGAGGGTGTTTTGGATCAAGCTTATATTTGTGTTTTACCTTTGTCCATGTCTTTGTGGCCTTATGAATTGGTTGGATGACAAATAAACATCACTGCAGGACTTAAGAAGGTTTCAACTGTGGACATCATTATCCCACTGTCTCCTATGGTGAGTTCACTTGAGCTTTGGACAGGGTTCAATTTTGAGCTCAACTCCAAAATGGCAGAAAAAAATGGATGGACAACATAGACAAGCCATAGGCATTTATGATGGACCCAAGAGAGTTTACTTGGTACATTCATGGTGGGTTACCCATCATGCAATCCTATTTCCACTGTGATAACAGACGCTGATTAGCTATTGACGGCTTCGGTAGCTAGATTTAGTACTGAAGTGAGGTCACCAAGTTCTATGGCCCCATAATGATGCATGTGTTGTATACACATGGTTCATCCAGCTAGAAATATCATTATAAGGTATGAGGCAAAATTTGAGGTGGATCCAAAGTTCCGGTGGAACCCACACAGAAAATAACAGGGACAGTAATACCCACCGATGAAATCTTCTCAGGAGCCATAAAAGTTTTGGATCAAACTAATATATGTATTATCAAGATTACATTGATATTTTGGATGGGATTGAAGCCATAGAGGGTGTAGCCCTGGCGCTTGAGGGCCTAGGGACATTCATAAGGCATTGCAATTAAGTTTTGGATCAAACACCTTGACAGCATCCCATTCGTACCATTGCATTGTTTGATCTGATCAATGTAGTGTCTCACTACCACAATTTATGAATTATTCATAGTCTGCAAATGCATGGAATTCAAATTTATTTGCATGTAGAGTCAAAACATAAAGAAATTTCCTCAGATACCATGAGTAAAAATTACATGGCTATATAATTTCGACAGACAAAAGCCACAGTTCCTGATCTTTATACTTACTCTTTGCTTTCCCAGAATAGGGGTAGTTCGCTCTAAAGCATTCTACAACCCTACAAAAAAAGGCATGAAATTTTCGATTCATGTATTTATATCATTTCTTAGCAAAGTAATTGGCATTCCTAAAAATACAAAATGCAGATTAGAAGGATGCGTAAGCTCACCGATCTTTTTCTGTATATGGAAAGCTAGTCACCAAATTACTGTTGATGAAAAAAGAGGAACGTCCATTAAAGAATAAGATAAAGGACCTAATACTCTGTGAAAAGGAAAGTATATACCAAAATCGATCTCTACTATATACACTGGCTAGTCCACCATCAAAGGGCCACCAGGGAATATTGTAGTTAACACTAAAACCTCCAAATCGGCAGTCAAAACCCTAAAAATCAAGAAAACATGAATAAATAACCATCAAATCCTCCAAATCGCCATCAAAACCCTGTAAATAGACAAAATATGAACAAATAAACATCAAATATACCAAATCAGCTATCAAAGCCACTTGAAATTTCCAATTTCAAAAATCCTCAAGATCCCCAAAATTCTAAAATCCCCAAATCCCTAATTTGTAATATTAGAAAATCCCAATTAGGGAATCGACACTACAAATCCCTAATTAGGGATTCGAAACTCAAAAATTCCCAATACACAAATCATTGCACAATGTTACTTGAAGGATTAAAAAATGCCAAAAAAATGCCCAAATTGATATGAATAGATAAGAAAAGAGAGAGGGAGGGAGATACCTGATGTTGTAGCAGAATGCTCCTTGATGTGCGGTAGATCGAGCGGAGAGAGAGATACCTGATGTTGCAGCAGAAGGCCGAGGAGATAGATAGAGAGAGAGAGAGAGATAGGGATAGAGAGTGAGAGGGAGAGGGAGAGCGAGCGGAGAGGGAAAGGGAGAGGGAGAGACAGAGAGAGGTAGGGAGAGGGAGAGGGAGAGGGAGAGGGTCGGAGACAGAGAGGCAGAGAGAGGGAGCGGCAGAGAGGGTGAGAATGCACGAGAGGGAGAGGAAGCAGCAGAGAGAGGGAGAGCACGCGAGAGGGAGAGGGAGAGGGAGCGGCAGAGAGGGAGGGAGAGGGTCGTGCGGCGCCATTTGAGAGATGGAATTAGGTTAGGGTTTTTTTTTTTTCCTTTTATATACAGGGACCCTGCCGGCAGCCATTAAAACTGGCCGCCGGCAAAGGGTTGACCCATCGGTCGGGTAAGGACCGTTTTCTTGTAGTGTGTATCAGCCAAAAAGGAATGCAAAGAAATATTGGATAGGAAAAGGGGATTATTACCCAAATACCATAAACAAAGCATTATCCCAAAAATCTCAACTCATTCCAAAACATGAATTACTAGGATGCCCTAGATCCAAAATCACGAAACAAAGCCAACCCATTTTCCTGTTTCGATTGAAAGGAAGACAATATGAGAGATCTAAAACCATAAATTGGGATTCCTGGCTCTCAGTTTGCGGAAGTAATCCCACTAGGTACCTAGTGTGAGGTATACAACTTCTACAAAGTAAAAATCCCAAAAATTGCCAATGAATTTTCTTGCAGACTGGAGCCAAACGCATCATAAAGTACATAAAGAAATAAATAAATAATCATCATGAAAACTTTTGTTAGAGCAGCAATCAAAGCATGTAAAACAGGAATATGAGCAAAACACACCATAATAGAGACAGTGGAGTATACTACAGCAAGCATTTTAACTGGAAGAGTTAGAAGATATCATTAGCTGAATATTTCTAGTTGGTTGGTGAGTAGTCAAAACAAATAGTTATTTTGCAGATGAAAGAAGAGACACAACAGAGCTTTTGAGAGATGGAAACATCAATGTAGCTACTTGCAGGAAATTAATGTTTTAACTACCAAGGAATCTTTCCAGTAATTTGGTTGTAAGAAATATCCCTGAAGTCATAACAGGCAATAAACCATAAACAGTTGAAGAAAGAACAAGATCAACACCGACACCTCAAGGCATGCTAGCCATCTTACAGGATTTCGTAGTTGGGACAATTCCCAATGTTATCCGGTATAGTTCCTGAGAGGTTATTGCCCCCCACATCACTTCAACAACGACAGTAGAGATGGTTCAAATGAGGGTAAATTTCAAATATAAATTCTCAGACAAACATTGATGCAGGTTCCATTAGTGTCCACTGAGAAAAGGGGCATTTTCAGCCTGTACGGCAACCATATAACTGGGATCTATCTTTCTGTGATCCTATGTTGCTTAACAGTGGACCCATCGTGGACGGATCATGCAGATGCTGCAAAAACCTTTCCCACTGGATGATCTTAGACATATGATTGGAGAATTTTCCCAGTTCAATTGTTCTCTATTTCTTTTAATAAACAATTTGCAGGCCACAATTCAGCTCCAAATAGGGGACATCATTTCTACTGAAAAACGGAGCCCTGATCTGGTAGGGCGCACTATAGCGCACTCCGGCTTTGAATCCTGTGCGTTAAAAAACGGAGGGCGCTCCAGCTGAAAAGGAATGCTAGTGCACCATGACAAAGCTCTGATGATTATAATGGTGATGACTTGAAGGCTACAAATTAGACAGAATAATCCCAAAGGGGAAATGTTTTGCAGCATGGACCATCCATATTGGCAGCACCCTATGAATAGTCTGCATCACCAAAAGGTAGCCCCGACTATGCAGTTAATTGGATAAGCAGAAACAAATATTTGCTCCACGGAGTACAATATAATTCCTCTTTTTCGCCTGGTTTCACCTAAAAGCACAGCAAAGACTAAGCATAACAAACTAACACACCTAGCTTACCCACACAACAACAACAACAAAAATATTATCAACTACTGCAATTTCAAGAGTTCTAATATCATGATGTTCTAAGATAAATCTCAAAGGCAGTTGTAACCTTCCAGGGGAAAACATAGATAAGTAAAGCTTGACATGTATGTCATGTAATGAGACAGAATTAGGGAAAGAATCAAGTGTTAAGTGCTAGCCATGAAATCTGAATGCAACAATTGCACCTTTGCAGTAATAAAGAAACTGAATGCAACAATTGCATCCTTGCAGTAAGATGTGTTCCCACCATGAAATCTTTTGTATCTTACTGTAAAACATATCCTTAATGTTGAAATTATGTTGTATATCCTACTGAAAAGCATTTAAAACAGGCTGCAAATCTAATGTTGATTTTTATTTTTATTTTTTACGAACAGGATTTCCAGGCAAAAATTTTTTTAAACAAAAAGACATGGATCGAACTAAGCTCTGATACCATTGTAAATTGTGCGCACCTGATGAAAGCACTGCCAAAGAAATCATTGTCCAGATTGGTTAAAAGCACTGTTTGGATTCATTGACAGTGATGAAGTACAGTGTAGAGAGTTTGATGAAGCCAAAAGGCTGCGGCGATGATGTATATTTTTATGTTGTATTCTATATATTTTGCGTATCTTATATTTACTTCCATGACTATATTTTATATCTTCTGAATATGAGTATTCTATATATCGTGTACATGACTGCCTGGTTTATATATACCCATAGCAACAAAACACCTGTTTGGGATTTTCCACCACCATCTGGAGAAACAAACGAAACTAGTTGACCAGGTCTCTCTCCCTTCTGTCATGGAGAGTAGGATTTATTCAATGAAATTTTAAAAAATAAAAAATAAAAAAAGGAAAAAAAAAAAGAAGGAAAAGTCGTATGCCTATTCACACAACACAAAACATTCCTCGTTGAGCCATTTCATCAAACAGTTGGCATGCATGAAATACAGGAGGTATTACACAATGGGTACTTTAGATTTTACGAGTGGGGCCATTGTTCAATGACCTGATAATATTATGGTCCATGCAGCAAAAATCTGAAAAGGGGCCCAAAAATCCGAATGGCAAAACAAAACCTAAAAGAGGGAAATAGAGATTGGTCTCACGCTTAAAAAGAAACAGACAGATCAGATCAGATCAGATCTGTCTGTTTACAGTTAGTAAAAGGACCAAATCTCGCTGGACCTGGTACTCAGCTCATGCAAGATGGATGATGGTTGCCGTAATTGTTTTCGGCAGGATAAAGACCGCCCAGCATGAGAGATAGAGAGAGGGAGAGAGAGCAGAGAGAGACGGGTGGTGGTTGGTTAGCACTTAGCTGCTGGAGTTGCAGCAGATGGGGTTTGCAGGGCGGAGTTGCAGAGCATTGATCAGGGTTCTGTGGAGTTGCAGAGAGAGGTGTGTGTGTGTGTGGGGGGGGGGGGGGAGCGCCAACTAAGGCTTGGCTTTCCCCAAACGGCAGAAAGCCCTATCGGGGCACTCGTTTCTTTTGATCACTGGTGACCACATGAAGCACCGTCAATTCTTATATACACTGGCGCTACATGTTAGCTACCAGGAAAAAAAAAAAGAAAAAGCACCAGCAATGCCACACTTTGTTATAGTGCAAGCTTAAGCAGCAGCCTAAAGAGGGATGACCACATACAGCCCCCCATCATGCTTAGATAACGCAGGGCAACGTTTTCCTGTCACCATGTCACATGCATCAGATATCCAAGCTGTACAAAATATGGGTCCTACCATTATGATCAACTGGCATGAAATAAGCTGATGCACCCATCAAGTGGGCCGCACCATTTCCAACAACCTAACCAATGTGAAGGGGCAGCCACCTGATGAGCGGATTGGCCTGATTTTCGGGCCAGGTGTCATTTGTGATGTTCCCATGTTTTCTACAGCTTGGATGTCAAGCAAATACGACAGGTCACTGGAAAAATGGTGCATCATGGTAAGCTTATCATGCCGGGTCTTTTACGATCATTCCTACATACAAAAACTTCCACTGCTGCTGCAATCTCCTGCATTAAACATAGAAATTCAGATGAATGTTCATTTATTCAGCAGTATGCTTGGGATGGAGAAGATTCCTAGAACCACATTACGCTGGGTCAAGGTTTTCCACATCTTCCACCCCAGCCAACATCTGGAATATTTTGGAATTGATCATGAGTGGAAATGATGCTTTCTACCCAAAATAAAAAATAAAGTGCAAAGAAGAGTTGATAAACATCTGTTTCACTAAGGGGTCGTTTGGACGCCTGAAAAGTTTTAAGTTGTAAACAGTTTACACCTTAAAAGAATTTCAGGTGTAAACTGTTTACAGGCTATTCTGTTTGGCTTTTAAGCGGTGAAGTGTTAACATGTAAACAGATTATGTGTTTGGCTAACTTGTAAAGTGTTTACAATGTTTAAAGTAGGTATTCACAACACATAAAGCTACAACAGTAAATCCTACCAAAATCTGGAAATCATATGAAAATGGGCATAAATTTTTTAGGGCCCTAGGAGAGCATCAACAGACACATGTGATGGACAGATTGGATGTACTTGTAATCTGAAACATGGCTTTTTACTTGGAAGAAGAAAGGTAAGTAGAGTGTATACAACTTGTAAACACTTGATAGGCAAATTTTGCCATTCAAACACCTGCATTGCATTGTTGCATATTTTATAGCAATACGATGTGATATGTTCTTACATGATCAATCTTTGTTTTTTTCTTTTCTTGAAATATACCAATTTTATTGAGAAAGCCACTGAAGCAAATGCAAAGCAGGAAAAAAAATACAACCCAACTCTAACAACCAAAAAAGGAGAACAGAGTTGGCAGAATTCACCGCCTTTACATTGGAGGCCCAACCCTCAAAATCAATTTTAGCATGCCTAACAACTTCTTTCATGGAGCCTCTCCTATTTTGGAAGCAATAACGATTCCTCTCCCCCCAAATCACCTACAACACTACCATTATGACCAGACGCCACATCACCTTGCCTTCTTTTCCGGGCCCTCCCCCATGCCAAACTCATAAAAGATCTTCCACCAACTTCGGCATCATCCGCGCCACGTCGAAGATACCTAGAAAGCAATCCCAAACCTTCCGAGAGAAGGGACAGTGGATAAAGAGATGGTCAAGTGATTCTACATCGCCCATACACATAATACATATGTTAGGGAGGATCATAGATCTCTTTTGAAGAATGTCGATCGTTAGGACTCTTTTCCTTCCCACCAACCACACAAAGGTCGTGACTCTTGGGAGGACTCCATAATACTAAGACTGATTGGGGTAGCTAGAGCCTGAAGACTAAGGCAAATCTTGAAGCAACATGTAGAAACAATAAATGGAGAACTGACCCGAACTAGACATGTGCCACACCATAGAATCCTTTCTCCCAACCGTGGGAGAGAAGAACCCGAGACGATCCAACAATGACACCAATTCCTCGGCTTCATCATTAGTCATATCTCTTTAGCAAGGAGGCGACCACACCACAAACTGCCAGAAACCAAAAAAAAAAAAAAGGTTCTGCTGTGATGTTCCTATCAGTCACAAGATGAACCACTCCTGGGAGGACCTTCCACAGGCTCTTATCCCCACACCAGACATCTTCCCATAACTGAACACGACCCACATCTCCCAACAAAAAGGAGACTCCTTTTCTAAATTTGAACGATGCGACTCCACAGATCTCCAAAGACTGGAAGCAAGGTAAAGCAAAGATATCTTAACCTTCCAACCACCAAGGTGGGTGCCATACAGACACGGAATTAACTCTCTCCACAACCTACCTTCTTTAGTTCCAAACCTCCACAAACATTTACCTAACAAAGCCAACTTCATGGTTTCCAATTCCCTGATGCCCGCTCCACCCTTGGCTATTGACTTGCACACCACTTTCCACTTGAGAAAATAGAATTTATTCCTGACCTCAGCCCCCCTCTGTAGAAAATCTCTTCTTAACCTTTCCAACATGCCCAGAATTGATTTCGGGCATTCGAAAAGGAACAGAAAGTACAACAGCATATTAGAGAAGGCCAATTTGATAAGGGTACAGCAACCTCTCAAGGACAAATGTCGATGCTTCCATCTCAAAAAAAAAAAAAAACTTTCAATTCTCTCTACAACCTTGTCCCATAAATGCTTAGATGGCTTACCAATACACAAGTAAACCTAGGTAACTTGGAAGGAATGAACCCGCTCGATAAGCAAACATAAAGGCCAACCTCAACACCTCCCCAGAAGCCACAACTGAACCAACAACATTTGCTTTTGTCAATATTAACTTTCAGCCATGAGACCAACTCAAAACCAATTACAATCTTCCACAAGTTATTGACCTTTATCGCATCTGCTTCACACAAAAGTTGAGTATCGCCTGCGTATTGAAGATGTCTTACTTTTAATTCCCGCATCTGCAACCTTGAAGCCACTTAATCAAAGCAACCTCCTCGCCTTTGAGAAGCATCAAGCAGATGGCCAAACCCATTAACCATAACCGAGAAGACTGCCGCCTTTTGATGCTATCAAAGCAACCTCCTTGATGCTTTGAAAGAGGAAAAAAAAAAACTCTTGGCAACCCATTAACCAAACAGAGAAGATTGTCGAACCAACACAAGTTGAACCCAAACCCACCATTTCTGCCCATATCTCAATCAACCCAACAAATAATCAAGGAAATCCCAATCCACATGGTCACACGCCTTTTCCACATCCAGCTTGCAAACTATCCCGCTTTTTCCTTCTCTATACCTAGGATCGATACACTCAAGGGCGATGAAGGCGGTATCCAGAATCTGTTACCCTGCAATGAAAGCGCCCTAATAATTAGAAATAATATTCAAAAGCACCCTTGAAATCTCGAAGCAAGAATTTTGGCCAAATTTTATGAGGATCCCCAATTAGGCTGATAAGTCTAAAATCTTTAAGACATTTTGCTCTTTCAATCTTTTGGATGAATGCAATGAACGAGGCCCTAAGGTCTTTTGAGAGACAACCCCTCTCGGAAAACTCAGCAATAAAAGCTAACGCATCTACTTTAACCACGTGCCAAAAAATTTGGAAAACAAAATATTCCATAAGGAAGTCGTCCAAACCTCGCGCCTCATCCCTGCCCAAAGAATTAACCAGCACTTTAACTTCTCCTCGGATATTGGTATCACAAAAGACTTGGCTTTTGTGCTAGAAAAAAGAGGGAAGTTCAAATTATCCATACCCGATCTTGACTAGTTGTCATTAGAAAACAATTTTTTATAGAAATTTACTATTACATCACAAACTTGTTGTTTATCTGCAACTTTTTCTTCGTCCACAACCAAACTACTAATTTTGTTACATCTCACCCTAGCACCAGCAATGCTGTGGGAAAAAACAAGTATTTTTCCCCTTCCTCTAACCAAACTGCTCTTCACCCTTGCCTCCATTTGATTTCTATTTGTTTAAGGTGATTAGCATAAGGCCGAGATAAATTAGCAAGTTTTTCTCCTTCAGCAATTGACAACTCCTTGTCCTCTTTCAAATCTAGCTCATGAATTTCTTGAACCATCTTTGTCTAAGTCAACTTCCTGAGCACCAAAAACTTCTTTCTTCTACACCTTTAATTTTTCTTTTAATAGCTTTAGCTTCGACACAATCTGAACCCGGTGAAGCCTTCAGCAACAAAGAAGCCCCACTAATCTTCAACTAAACAATTGAAACCTTCTAGTTCCATCCACGTGAGTTCGAATCTAAACAGCTTAAGCCCCCAGTTCTCATCTCCCACCTCTATGACAACTAGGTGATCTGAAACAAGTCTCGAGAGACCCCGCTGTTGAGCTAACGAGAATTTCTCTATCCAATCTGTAGAAAATAAAAATCTATCAAGCCACGATAAGATAACCTTATCCTACCAGTTTGTCCAAGTAAAATTTGCACCCCCCATCGGAAAATCCACCATTTCATTGTGACATGCCTAATCAACAAAATCTCTCATACTGCCGGTTACACAGCCTCTGGAAGATTTTTCATCAGAAAATCGAATCACATGTAAATCCTCACCAAAACAGCAAGGAAGCTCATACCTTTCTCTAACGCTGGACAACTCCTTCCACGGGATTTCTCTTTGACCATCTCAGCAAGGACCGTAAATTACTCAGAAAACCCATATGAAATTTGACAATATCTGCCTAAGAATCATGGAGATCAAATACGCACCGACAAAGCCATCTTCTTTTCACCACATGTCTAAGTTCAAGGCCACCATAATACCCCTCGCAAAACCATTAGCATCAAGAGCTAACCAGACCTTGTTTTAATTCCCCAGACCAAATCCAAAATATTTCTATCCGTGGACTATAATCGTGTTTCCGGAAGGGTTACAGTATCTACTTTTACTTTTTTACAAGTATCCCTCGCCTGAGCTCTCTTAATCTTGTTCTCCAGACCTCTAATATTCCAACTAAGAACTATCATTCAACAACTGACCCTAACCCTCTATCATTCTTTCCCCTACCAGTCTTACCTGCAGAGTTGTAGCTGATCGAACACTCTAGACTGAGTAGTTCCCTCCAGCGTTTAGGGGATTTCCTTTGACCTCGCAGCGAGAATACCATGCCGACTCTACAATCCTCTACCTTCAACAAACCAAAGCAAAGTAGATACATCCTCGTTGCAAGCCCTAAAAGATAGCCTTACCAGTCTTCCCACTCATTCTAAGACACCCTTGGACCATCTAATCTGTTCTTTCAGGAGCTCTCGAGCACCTAGCTTGGATTTTTTGGACCTAAATCAGCTTGGCTAACAGCAATAACTTCTTCCCCCATCTTTAAGGCACATAGAGTGACCACCAGGGCATCTGAAACGCAATCATCAGGGGTTAAATGCCCCATAAGAAACCCATCTTTCACCACCGATACTGACTCCTCCAAACAAGCCATGACCATAGCAGCTTAATCCCCACACACATGCTCATATGTTCCATGTGTTCAAAGATGCAAACCACTAAACTTGCATTTTTGAAACCCATTCTATTGGAATTTCATAGAATCATATCTATTGGATGTCTAAGTGGCCCACAATCCTAAGCTCAAACCTAGCCATTGGCATGCATCCAACAGCTGATATTTTTGTCAGAATCGTTACCCCAAAGCACCGAAACATGCCCTTATCCTCTTGAGAAGAGTTGGGAGAACTTATGACCCAAACACAAACTCATCTTTTGGAGAAATCCACATTTATCCTCAAACGTGATAAAAAGAATTTCCTACTAAGGATTGTCTTTCCTCCCCATTGAGAAGCCATCTGAACATAAGCCTGAGCACAGGCTATCAGATTTTGAGCTTAGGCCGAGGCAAATCCAACTAACCAAAAGTGCCGCAGATGCCCATCCAATGTATATGGTGATCGGGGCCGTTGATGCTGCTAAGCTGCACATGGATGTGCAATGGCCAAAAAACTGCAGTGTTCGAGAAATCTCTCACAATCTGATTGTGGGTTTTGCCTATTGAACCTGGCCATGCTGTGTGTACAATAGTGACAGTCTGTTTGTGCGAGTCATGGTCGATGACTAAGAACACCATCACATGCACGCATCATGCCAGCATTTCTCTTCCATAAAATCCCAGGCATGAAGATTGTTTTTTTATGAGTGTCCTATTGTCGACGGGAAGGTCCATACATTGGACATTTAGGATATTTCCAACTGTAAGGTCCAGCAAAGTGCATTGAGTTGCAAACGGTAACCATCAATGTGATAACTGCTTCTATCGATTCAACACACCAATAAACACAACCCGACTCAAATCCCAGTGTTGATCGGCCGTGTTTCAACGTCACAACAGTACCACAACACTAGCGGAAATGCTCCATCCTGCTGCACTTCGAATGCTTGAAAACATATCAAACATGGAGACAATCAATTTTTGCGTAGAAATCATTTTCACACAACTGAAATCTTCGAGACACCCAAATGCAGCCTAAAAGAGTGAATTAACAAAAGTCACACGACTTTGGGTTTCTGCCCAATAGAGACTTCCACAGACCCTTGACATTAGAACTACAGTAAAAAAAATTGTAACATTATATGTAATACTACAACAAGATTAAATAAATAAATAAACCTAAGCAACCAGACACTTTGTAGCAGTGGACTGAAAACAGACCAAGTTAGAATATTGGAGCCGAAAGGCTCAGCCAAACAGGTACTACATAAGTTTCATGATCAACTGATACAAGAAGTTGAATAACAGACAGTTCAGAAGATGCAGCAGGATCAGACGCACTGCTTATGAAAATGAATGCTATACAAGACATTCAACAATTAAGAAACCAAGAGGAAAGAGAACAAACCAAGCTCAGGTTTTCACTTCCTTGAGAAAGCTAACACTGCAGTAAAAAGACAATGGTCAGACTGGTTTCTTGACATTCCATGTTGAAGGAATCCAGCGTACTGTGGTTGATATAGAAACCAGGTTCACTCGATTTGACACCTTGATATGTTTGGATTTGATTTGACACCTTGATATGGTTGGGTTTTGTGAAGCCAGGAAGATTTCCCTTGATGGCTGATTACACCATTACCAAATGGTGAAATATAGCCCTTTTTCTGAGTGGCTTCAGCATTTCAGCAGGAAATCCAAACGGAAAAAAGGAATCCTTGTTAGTAACCTTGTCAGCAATCATGTGGTAGTCAGTGAATTTTTTCTATGGGATTACATGAAATCATCCAATCCAAACATGGTGATCAATGGTTGCAATTGGATGCAACATGGAATGGAATTGCAATAGCTA
The DNA here is from genome assembly GCF_029962835.1 of Magnolia sinica. Classification (NCBI taxonomy): domain Eukaryota; kingdom Viridiplantae; phylum Streptophyta; class Magnoliopsida; order Magnoliales; family Magnoliaceae; genus Magnolia; species Magnolia sinica. Next base: position 71,701,203 of record NC_080587.1, on the reverse strand, counting down.
GCTCACTAGAGAAGAAATTGCTGACTGTAGTAGCATTCTTCAGCATCTACAGTGCAAAAATAACCATTCAAATTGCAAATTCTGATTCCTACAATTCCAATGTGGAAGTAGCATTATTGCAATTTGGAGCCTAATCCCTCAATAACAAGACCCAACAGAAGTTATTGTAACTTGGGTCATTCCCACTTTCATTGCCATCATCATCATCAGCAATTAGCCTTATCCCGTCCATCTGAAGTCAACAGGCAATCTCAGGATTGCTTGGCGGAAGTTCTATGATGAGCAGGACAACACCTGAGAACAACCCTACTTCTTTACCCAAACTGAGATTGGCTGGTGCATTGCTCCAGTTGGATTTCCACTTCATTGAATTATTTATCGTGATTCAATCCAATGGTGTTTGACAGCTGCAAATGAATAGAGTCCGAAGCTATAATCGTAGTGACAAGTCTCATACCCAGCAATTTCTCGGCCCAGAAATTTCTCATAGATTTTCAAATTTTGAGGTTTTTCTCGGAGATATTATTGGGAAAATCTCACTGAAAAATAAAATATTTATTGTAAATTTATAAATATTTCTAAAACTTAACTATATACTTATATGGGAAAAGGTACTATGATGTCGACATCATGGGAGATTCCCATGAGGTCAAGCTGTGCGCACCCCACATGATGTGTGTCGGACATCCACCCCATCAATCAGATGCACCATTCCATGGTGAGCCACAGGCCTAAAAATCAGGTCAATACATGACTTAGGTGGGCCACACCACAGACAACAGTTGAGAGTCTTTACCCACCCATTGAAAACTTCATGATTGTTTACAGGGATCACTGAGATGTGGTTAAGACATCCAGCCTATCCATTGTCTGTGTCCCACTTGGATGAGGGGTCACACCAAGTTTCAGCCGTATCCAAAAACTCAGGTGGGCTCCCACCAAGTACTTTTAGATGTTTTAGAATGTTTTCGCACTGGTTTAGATGGTGTGACCCACCTGAGTTCCGTATACCGCTGATTTTTGGGATATCCCATAACCTAGACGGGACCCACCAAATGTACAGTGTGGGTGTCCAACCACATGATGGTGGGGTGACCGGTGACCCGCACAGCTTGACCTCATGGTAAGCTCCCATAAGGTCAACTTCATGGTACCGTTTCCCTACTTACATAACAAATTCTTTATAGTTTTTACTATTTTTAGCGATAATATCGTGAACATATCGCAATAAAACCACGACATTTTAAAATCAGCCGATATTTTGAAAATACAACAATAATGTTTAGTGTATTTTTTGCGATATTATCACAAGATTTTCAAAATCTCTGGGATATTTGTCACCCTATCACATCCATTGCCTAACTATGCTAAGAATATAAAAACCACATTTTCTAAATGAGCAAACACCAAGTGAGAAAAAGGCAAACCTACCAACTTTCAGGCGCAAGCTACATCATCTGCAGGTGACCGACATCAGTTCAGAATACAAAAAAACATTAGCAACATCTAAATCATGGAAGATCTACCTATCAAGCTTAAGCAGCAGCCTAAAGTGGGATGACCTCATACAGCCCCCACCATGCTTAGATACCACGGGGCAACGTTTTCCTCCCACCATGTCATCTGCATCGGACATCCAAGCTGTGCAAAATATAGGTCCTATGACTCCTATCATGACAATCAACTGGCATGAAATAAGCTGATTGACCCATCAAGTGGGCTGCCTGCACCAATGCCAACAACCTAGCCAACATGAAGGTGCAGCCACTTGATGACTGGATTGGCCTGATTTTCGTGCCGGGTGTCATTTGTGATGTTCCTATGTTTTCCACAGCTCAGATGTCGAGTGAATATGACATGTTGCTAGATAAAAGGAGCACCATGGTAAGCTTATCATGTTGGGTCTTATATGATCATTCCTTCATAGAAAAACCTCCACTGCTGTTACAATCTCCTGCATTAAACATAAAAATTCAGGTGGAATGAACGTTTATTTACTCATCAGTATGCTTGGGACGGAGAAGATTCCTAGAACCGCTCATTCTAAGAAACCCTTAGACCATCTGATCTGTTCTTTCATGAGCTCTCGAGCACTTGGCTTGGATTTTTTGGATGACCATTACCATACCTGAATCAACCTGGCCAACAGCAATAACTTCTTTCCGCCATCTTTAAGGCATGTAGAGGAGTGACCACCAGGGCGTCTGAAAGGCAATTGTTAGGGGTTAAGATCCCCACAAGAAACCCATCTTTCACCACCAATACCAACTCCTCTAAACAAGCCAGACAATAGCAGCTTCATCCTCCTCAACACCATCCCTCATCTCCCCTGACTCAATGGAGTCTTGATCATCTTCCTTGAACACCTCATGATACACCTTGTCCTCAATCCTTATAGAAGAGAACCGGTCATAACTGCCGATGTCTGCTCTGCTAAGATCCACTTCCTCAACCACCCTCGGAAGCTAAAATATTCAATTCCTCTGAAATCATTTGTATTTGAGTTACAATACTCCAAACACAACAAAAAGAAGTATCTCCATCACTTCTTATAATCATATCAAGGTTCGAAATATCATTTGAACATATGGCATTGTTAAGCGGTAGGAATAGTATGCTATGTTCTGATATTATCAACATTCGTATATTGCACATGCCATACCCATTGGTGTCTACTATATATAACATGAGTAATGTTTGGCAAAATTTACCCCTACAATTAGCTACAAGGAGGGCGTATACGCAAGGGGAATGGGATGTGTCCAGCCCTTCAACCAAGGGCATTTTTTGTCATTTCAATCTTCCATGCAAAGTAGCTTGCTCCCACTTTCCTCCTCTTTGCACATAGCAAGCATAGACGACATTATATTAAGAAGCCCATGCAACAAAGACCTTGTGGAGCCACCATCATCAACTCCATGCATCTGTTGTAATGGCTCATTGTAGGACAATCCAAAAAATGATACGTATATAAAATTTGAGTGGGATGTAGCATCGAAAGAAAAGTGGGTATGGATCACACACCACTGAAACTATTCCAGGGCACTATTCTTTTTCTCTCTCTACATGGAGTGCAACCACTTGCGTGTAGCCGCACCCCTGCTTTCCCTCCATCTCTATCTCTTTTTTCTCTCTCCCATACTATCACCATGTGCTGCACATGCAATACCCCAAGTTCTACAGAGAATGTGATTTTTGCACAAGCACTGCCATATTGTATTTCTCTAATTTTTATATTTCAAGTAAAAAACTATTTTCACTTTTTTAATGAAAATATACCTGCACAGTTCTCTCCCACACCCAGGTACCTTCCCTTTTTCTCTTAACCACTCACACCCACACATGGAACCCTCACATTATATGCCGGGCCCACCTTTGTGTCTGTATGTCATCCAACCCTTCATCTTATATGCCCTACTAGGAAGGACTCTAAACAAACCAGGTCATTCTAAAACCTAGGTGTGATTGAATGAACTTTCTAACAACAACCAATTGAATTAAGGGGTCAGTGGACCCATTTCTCTTTGATCCAGACCGTTCATATGATGCTTGCCTTCTGATCTTCAAGGTGGGGCCCACTTAAAGTGGTCAATTGCTGAATGACTTGGATCTTACAAAGACTCCAGATTTGCACGTGCACCCACACATCAGGCAGTTCCAATGGTAAATATAAACCGATATTTCAGACCTCGGTAATAAAACATCTCAACAAAATTCCCCCAATATCAACAGACGGCAGTTCAAACCACAGCCAGTACTGCCTAAACAAATAATGAAAAATGAGAATAAACTACCATAAATGAAATTAGAAAGAAGAATATCAAAGCTAAGCAAAGATATATCTTCTACAATCAGGGCGAAAAATCAATAGAAATTCTTGGACAAGTAAATTTAAAAAGGGCGGATGCAAAATTTATTATAAAAAAGATCACAATGTCAGACAAAATCGACATCTTTGTGCCTAAACAAGAACCAATCATGCAAAATGCCCAACTTTGATAAACAGAAATAACCCAAATCCCAACAAGTAAGAGAAAGCAACCATGGTAGACGGAAGTGAATTCCAATTTCTTCAGTTCAAAGCACCAACACCGGCCTTCCCCTCCTTGGCGAGCTTCGTCCACTCTGTATGGAAAGAACCCGGGCGGTCGACCCGTTCATATGTGTGGGCCCCGAACAAGTCCCGCTGCGCCTGCACCAGGTTTGCAGGCAGCCTGGCCCGCCTGTATGTATCAAAGTACGCCAGGCTGGCGCACATCCCCGGCGTGCTGATCCCGGCCTCAATTGCCATCCCAACAACCCGCCTCCACGCCGCCTGCCGCTGCACCATCTCCTTCGCAAAATCCGGGTCCACCACCAGGTTCGCCAGCCCACGGTTCCGCTCATACGCCTTCTTGATCCGGTCCAGGAACACCGCCCGTATGATGCACCCACCCTTCCAGATCCGCGCCAGCTCGCCCAAATTCAAATTCCAACCCTTCTCATCACTCTTCGCCCGCAGCAGATTCATCCCCTGTGCATAGCTGCAGATCTTCGATGCATACAGCGCCTGCTTCACATCATCCACCAGCCGCTTCTTATCAATGGCACGGCCCGCCAGGACCTCTGCAATCCCCGCCTCCTTGAAAACCCGCGAAGCATTCTCCCTCTCCTCCTTCAACCCGCTCAAATACCGGCAATCCAGAGAAGCAGCGATCGTGGGTGCCGCAATTGAGAGCTCCGCGGCCTGCTGCACAGTCCATTTCCCCGTCCCCTTCATCCCCGTCTTATCCAGAATCTTGTCCACCAACTCGCCGTCCCCAAACTCATCCTTTACCTTGAAAATATCTGCCGTGATCTCAATCAAGAAGCTCTCAAGCTCGCTCCGATTCCACGAATCAAAAATCTCCGCCAATTCAGAATTCGACAGCCCACCAACTATCTTCAAGACGTCATACGCCTCAGATATCAGCTGCATGTCTCCATACTCGATCCCGTTGTGGACCATCTTGACGAAATTGCCAGACCCACCTTCGCCAATATACGTTACGCACGGCCCATCGTCCTTCACCTGAGCTGCAACCTTCTGCAGAACATCCTCCACGTTCTTGTAAGCATCAAACGATCCGCCAGGCATCAGCGATGGACCGTGGCGGGCCCCATCTTCGCCACCTGAGACACCCATGCCGAGGTAGAGTATACCCCTTTCGGTAGTCTCGCGGATACGGCGCTCAGTGTTCTCATACCACTCGTTGCCGCCGTCGATGATGGCGTCGCCAGGAGAGAGGAATTGGGCGAGGGTGGAGATGGTCTGATCAACGGGCGCCCCGGCCTTGACGAGGATGATGATCGATCTGGGCCGTTGGATGGAGAGGACGAAGTCACGAGGAGTGTAGTGGCCGGTGAGGGGGAGGTGGCCCTCCTGTTCGGCGCGATGGACGGTCTCGTCGACCTTGGATGATGTACGGTTGTAGACGGAGATGGGAAAGCCGTGGTCGGCTATGTTGAGAGCCAGGTTCTGGCCCATCACGGCCAAGCCGGCTAAGCCGATCCGAGAGAGAGCCGTTGAAGCTTCCATGGGATTTGGTTTTTTTCCTAGGGTTAGGGTTTCGGGCGGGGAACGGAAACGGTGGGGAGAGAAGATGAGAGAGAGTGTTTAGTGCGAGGAAAGAAGGATTTTTGAGACACTGGGTAGTTGGATTTTTGTAGTTTGCATTTGGATTTGGTTCGTCGCGATTGACGGTTCGTCGGCCCGGTGGGCCTTTGTGCAGTTGTGGCGCACGTGCGGAATGCTAGTGATCTGAGCGTTTCATCGAGTGGGCCACACCGTGTAGATTCGTTAGACTAGAAAACAGAGTGGTCTGCCTGTCTGGTTGGCCACACGGGTATGTTGAATTGGGACCGTTGGTCGGTATGTATTTACCATCCATTTCTGTGGTCCGTCCGATGAGCAGATGGCCTGATGTGTGGCCAAAAAATCAATGCTTCGGCGGCGCATGCTTGGATCCGGTGCAAGATGCAAAGGACGTATACACAATGATGTGGGAGATCCGAGAAAGGGCATTGTGTGGGTCCCACTAGACGGATTCCCGGACAAAAATCAGGATAGTTTACTTTATCTACACTGCCTGCCCCACCCTCATGAGCGGTTTGGATCTCGTCCGTTTGCGATGTATGGTGGACACGAGGTTTGTGATGGACGGTCTCGAGCATCTATCTAGTGGTTCCAGCTACGATGTCCTGGTGCGGCTGCTGTTTTTTGACACTTAGTTTTTTTTTTTTCAAAATGGCCCATCTATGTGGGGCCCATTAAGTAGACCACCTGGCAATGCAGCCTTGGGATGGATGGGCCAGGACAGATGGACCTCCAGCGCGACGGATGCACAGATTCCTCTGACTCTGTTGGACTGACTTGATCTGACGCTGACGGTCCCGTCGAGGAAGTGAAGAGGCAAGAAGACGGGATTGGGGCGTGACGCTCGAGGTGGACTTAATTTATACTCCGGCTGTGTCTCTCGCTTGATACGCAGGCACTAAGAAATTGTAAATGTGGCAAACATTACCTCAAAAATAAACACATTAAACTGTGGAACTCGCTCTACGTAAGTATCCATCCTAAAATCAGATTTTTAAAACAATCGTAATCTCTGATTTCAGAACAGTTGTTTTTGGAAAATGGATGATTTTATATTTTCATTTTGCACCGTCCATAATTTATTCATCAATCTGATATATATATGGCCAAATAAAATAAATTTTTAGTTTATTATCCATATAAACTGTAAATACATAAATTGGACAGTTTAATTTGAGTAAATTATTTTTTTATATGCAATTTCTAAGTGCGTGCATATCTTCCATTAAATTCTCTCGGAGTATTTAAAAAAAAATGGATAGTTGAAGACTTGAAGAGAGGTATTTTGGACTTTATATTGATATATTCCGAGCTTATTGGGCGAGAAGGAACTTTACATCCGCGCATCTGGATACACCAAAGACAAGATTCCGTATATGTGCTAACCTGGTACACGTGTCCATGATCTAAAACGTTGATCACCTGAGCCCATTCATTAATTGTTATATTATTATAAATAATTTTGTTTATTTCATTTTAAAGGCCATAACTGAACATCAGATATTGGGTGTAGGATTTCCTTTTTTTATCCATAAATGTTTTTGTATTTATTCATCTATATGAATAATAAAAAGATTATTTTCTAATTATAAACTATACGTAATAATTTCCCGCATGATAAACCGTTCTGATTTTTCATATTTATTCCAAATTGGGATATAGATGCGTTTTCCATTTGGCGTGTGCAACAGAGACGCATTCACATTGGGGAGAGCCTTTGCGAGAACCAATTGGTGCAGGCACGGGTGTACACGAACCGAGCCACTCGACTCGAAAAAGCTCCATTCAACTTCGTTGGAAGCTAGTTTGAAGTAGAGTTGATTTTTTGAGCTTGAAAATAAGTTTGAGCTGAGTTTGAGTAAGCCCTTGTTTGACTCGACTCAAATCGAATCCAGCTTGTATCGAACCAGTTTGGTGACTCGATTACTTTGTCATTGAAGTTGCTCACCAACTGTTTGGTCTATATGCATTTGAAACCAAAGACGCCTAATTAGCTACCGCCTCAAAACTCATGTACGATCCCAAACAAATATGCTTCTAGGCTCATCCGAATCCAACACAAACGGTGGTAGAATATAAGCCTGGTGCACTTCATCTACATTGTATTGAGATCATGCCGATCCAGGTCACCAAAAGCTGATGGCCCATTCTGCATCAACAACTGATCAGACGAGCTAACCATCTGATGTCACCCACTAAAAGCTGATGGCCCATTCTACATCGAGATCAGACGAGCTAACCATCTGATGTCACCCACTAAAAGCCAATGGCCCATTCTGCATCAATGGCATTAATGATGGTAGAATACTTTTTTTCTCTTTGTTTGTTTTATTTTTCATGTTACTTAGGAGGTGTTTGAGTAAATACTTGTAAAACCATTACTTTTGTTTGTAAAATGGTAGGGTTTTGAAGTTGTAGTTCATGTGCTTGTAGAAATGCCTCAATGGCGGCTTGATCTTGGCTTGAACTCGACTCGAGCTGGCTCGAGCTGCTGATCAAACTGAGCTAAGCTGGCCAATCAGGCTCGAGGACCGAATCGAGACAAGTTCAAGCTGAGGTAGGCCAGTGTTCGAGCCGAGTCGAGCTGAGGCCAGCTCGACTCGGTTTGACTCGATGTACACCCCTAGGTGTAGGAAGGAAACTTCGATACTACGACAGAGCATGAAGGATTATACACAGGCATGAGATATTGCATATGTGGCCATAAAAGCAAACCAAATTGAACTAAAAGAATGATATGCATTATAAACAAAAACTTTACTATTTTTAGATAATAACAACCATTGGATTAGTGGACATTTCTTGGACGATTGAAATAGAAAATATTTGAGTCTTATTTCAACAAACAAGTGTCCATGAATCAAAGGTTAGGATTATTCAATTAAGATTATTTTAGAATTCGGCACTCAATACAGTGCATTCCATAATTTAGTCGATCTAATTTGACATAAAGTATGCCACGTGTGCAAATTTTGCACGACTGAGTATCAAACATTGTGCCCTGCCAGAGTATCGAATAACTTCCTCATGCTCCTCTCTGCAAACTTTCTAACAGGGCATGAGTCACGCAAGATCCCTGCCGTTAGACAGGCAGATCCATCATGCACTTGTTAATAATTAAAAATAAGGATAAAAAGGTGATCGGATGGGGCTAAGACTGTGGTAGTAAATGGACGGTTAAAATGGATTGATTATACAAAACTCAAGTGGACCATACTATGGTAAGGGTTGAGCACAAAATTAAAATATATCTAAAGCTTAGGTGGACCATACTACAGTAAACAGTGGAAATAATGATTTCTACAGTTGAAACCCTCCTAAGACTTACAGTAATGTTTATTTTTCATCCAATCCGTTTGTTAATAAGATAGAGAAGACATGGATTAAGGAAAAGAGCAAACATGACCTTGATTCAAAACTTCATCAACCTCCAAAGATTTTTTTATAATGGTAGCAGCTTAATTCACATTGCTTCCTATGATGTGGTCCACTTAAGCTTTGTATGTGATTAATGTTTGGTCTAAGGCCATAAAATTACCTGATAAAACGTATAAAATAAATAAATTAAAGTGTTCCAAGTTACATAAGTACGCAATCCGCTTCCCATCCCGGCAGCCATCCATCATTCTCTTGCGTTTGCCTTTCCGGACTGCCGAAATCCTTCTTACCATCGATTTGCCAAATCAAGGCATCGGGATCTTCTGCGCTGTACGGTATTTGCAAAAACCTCTGTTCATGATGGGACCTACTTGAGTAATTAATGAAGTGACTGAACTAAGTACTGTCCACGTGTTTTTGGACTAATTATAAAATGCAAGCGGATTGGCTGGTGTACTACACGCCACCAACTTTCCTGGTGTGGGCAGGTGGCGTGCAAAGACGGCTGCCTGAGGACCTCGAGTCACTTAGGTCAAAGTTACGTGCCCCCTCCATGATGTTTTTATTATATTCATGCCGTCTATTCATTTTATTGTGATCATTTTAAAGCATGAGCTAAAGAATGATTCGTTATCCAAAACTTAAGTAGGCCCCACCATAAAATAATTGTCAATGTTAAAGCATTTACAGGTGATCATGATGTTTATTTTCCATCAAATCTATTCATAAAGGAGAAAATGACCACTGTAGACAAACCTTTTATCCAGCTGTATTTATGAAGGAATACAAACCTTAGTTACCAACTAAGACTAGCACGTGCGGACAGCAACTTTGAGGACGAAACTACCCCTCCTTTTCACTGCGAAGACGAGCGCTGACGCTCCTCTAACTGGGAGTTGTACGAACGGCTTAAAAGAGATCAAAGTTACATGGCCCCACAGCTATATATTTATTATATCCACAACGTTCATCCGTATTTCGAGATCATTTTGGAGCATTATCCCCAAAAAAAATCATATCCAAAGATCAACTGGACCACACCACAAAGAGCAGCGGGGAAATTGATTTTCACCGTTAAAACTTTTGTAGGGTCCACCATAACATTTATTTTCCATCCAATCTATTCATAAGGTCACAAAGGCCTGGATGAAGAGTAAAAACAAATTTCATAGTGATCCAATACTTCTGTAACCCCTTAAAGGGTTTCAATGGTAAACGTTCAATTTCCCACTGCCTTTTACAGTGTGGTCCACTTGATAGTTAGATCTGTCTTATTTTTTGTCTCAAGCCTTAATATGAGCTCGCCAAATAGATGGACGGTTTGGATATAACACAAACCTTATGGTGGGGCCCACAGAAGCAACGAAAATTTCATTAAAAAAAAATCCTGGATGAATTGCGGATTCCGGGATTCCATCGCAGCTTACTGTATGATTTGGGGATGGATCGCGGAATCCGGGATTAATCCCAGATTCAAACAAAAAGCTATGGATACGGATTATAACCGTAGCTATAGCCGTATCCTGTATACTTTTCTTTTTAAATTTTTTTTAATTTTTTTTACATTTAGAATTTTATTCTACCTACATTTTTCTCTAACACATATTTATATAAATATGTATATATAAGCATATAAAAAAAATTTCTCACCTTTTTTCATTTCTTTCTTTATTCATATAACAAGAATATCTTCTAAACCAAAATTAGTTACTTGACGTACCATATATGATTTTAGGGCTGAAAGTTGGGCGGGTTCAACCCGACCAACCTGTGACCCACACAACATTGGGTTGGGCTTGGGTAGGATGTATCGGGTTTGGTCTTGGGGTTGGGCCATACAAATACCAACCCAATAAAACTTGGAAACAGAATCACCGGGATTGACCGTCAAATGCATGGAAATGACCGTGAAGTGAAAGGAATTAACCATGAAGTGTATCAAAATGACCTTGAATCTAAACGGAATCGTCGAAATTGACTGTGAAATGCATGGAAATGACCGTGAAGTTAAGCAAATTGACCGTGAAATGCGTGGAAATGATCGTGAAGTGTATCGAAATGACGACGAATCTAAACGGAATCATTGGAAATGATCGTGAAATGAAGCGAATTGACCATGGAATGCATGGAAATGACTGTGAAGTGAAGGGAATTGATCGTAAAGTGCATGGAAATGATCGTGAATCTAAACGGAATCGTTGGAATTGACTGTGAAATGCATGAAAATGACCGTGAAGTGAAGCGAATTGAATGTGAAATGCGTGGAAATGATCGTGAAGTGAAGGGAATTGACCGTGAAGTGCATCGAAATGACCGTGAATCTAAACGAAATCGCTAGAAATGACCGTGAAATGCGTGGAAATGACCGTGAAGTTAAGTGAATTGACCGTGAAATGCATGAAAATGACCATGAAGTGAAGGAAATTTACTAGAAATTGAGCGGGACAAACTGAAAATTGAGCAGGCCAAACTGAAAATTGAGCGGGATAAACTGAAAATTGAGTGGGACAAACTGAAAATTAAGCGGGATAAACTAGAAATTGAGCGGGCCAAACTGAAAATTGAGCGAGACAAACTGGAAATTGAACGGGCCAAACTGAAAATTGAGCGGGTCCTACATGGTTTTCCCATGGAATATCTCTGAGTAGATATCCTTTTATCTATGTGCATGCCTCTCTCTCAAATTGGGATCTAATTGAAAGGGGATAGAGATGAGGTTGGATACAAAGACCTTATCCCTATTGTAAACCAACTCTTCCTAATCCTCTCAGATTCTCTTTATAAAAAGAGGAACTCTCTCAGTGTAGAGGCATCCCGAAACTACAGAGAGGAAAAACCAAGAGGAATACGAGAAAATACCCTATTGTCCATTAGGCTTCCATATGTTCTAAACCCTTGATATGCCATCATACAAACACCAACCGATAAAACTTGGAAATAAAATCGGCGGAATTGACTGTCAAATGCATGGAAATGACCTCAAAGTGAAGGGAATTGACCGTGAAGTGCATCGAAATGACTGTGAATCTAAACGAAATCGTCGGAATTGACCGTGAAATGCATGAAAATGACCGTGAAGTGAAGCAAATTGAACGTGAAATGCGTGGAAATGACCATGAAGTGAAGGGAATTGACCGTGAAGTGCATTGAAATGACCATGAATCTAAACCCTGGCTAATTAGGCTTTCATATGTTCTAAACCCTGGCTAATCAGGCTCATCTATCGAAAGCAGTCCATCGAAACTAGAATAGGACTGCTGATTACTGACACACGATCAAGGATGTAATTAGGCTATTGACCGCAGCACCAGCCAATTAGCTGATCTGTGAGCTCCATGATGATGTATCTCTTTTATCCTCTCAGTTCAATCATTTAGCCGGCTCATTTTGTGGCATAAGACAAAAAATGAGACGTACAAATCTAAGGTGAACCATACTACAAGAACACAATGTTGACTGAATATCCACCATTAAAAACTAGTAGGTGACCCAACATGAGCCAGCTATCTAGTGCAAAAGCTGTGGGCCCCACTATGAAGTATGTGTTTAATCCATGCTGTTCATCCATTCTTTCAGCTCATTTTAAGGCATGAGTCCAAAAATGAAGCGATCCAAAGCTCAGGTGGATCAAACCACAAGATACAATAGTGAGAATGATGTCCACATTTGAAACCTTCCCAGGGCCTAAAGTGATGGTTATTTGCCATCTAACCTGCTCATGAGTTCACACGATGTACGATGGGTAAACACAAATATCAACTTGATCCAAAGCTTTTGTGTGCGTTAAAGAAGTTTCCAACAGTAAGCATTCAATCCCCACAGTTTTTTGTGGGGTAGTTCACTTAAGCTTTAGATCTGCCTCATTTTTTGGCTCATAGCCTAAAATGAGCTGAAATAAATTGGATAGATTGTTGATAAAACACATACATAATGGTGTGGCTCACATAGCTTTGACACCAACTATCTGGCTGGTGCTGGGGTCACCGACCAAACCGCATCCTTGTGGGATCATGGGCGCTCATAAAGGTGGTTCTGATGGTGAATTTTCTGTTTCTTAAAATTTTTGTTGGTTGGGTGGGTCAGGCATGTATAAAGAAACGGACGGTTGAAACAATGATAACCGACGGTATACATTCAACATGAGTGTGTCGGTTGGCCGATGGGTGGGCTTGCTTCAGTGCGTTCGGCGCATCTACGTATTCCGGTTGAACTTGTAGTGGGCATATCCAAAGGGCGATGACATAGAGGAGAGGAAAAAATCGAAGTATGGTAAAGCCATCTATACCCAGTACACTTGGCAGTGTGAGGTGCAAATCTGTCCATCCATATTTACTAATCAGCATGGATCGTTTACGCCTCAAAAATTACAGCTACTTAACAATCCTTGGGCCTATTTGGGAGCGTGGATTTGTAAAACCCTGGATTTGGAACCCCCAAGATTAGAAACCCCCTAGATTTGCAATCCTTCCAGTGTGCTTGGTGAGAGAACCTAGGAATTTAGCGAGGGAACCTAGAAATTCAGCGAGGGAACTGAAGAATTAAGCGACGCCCGCTCAATTTCCAGTTTATCCCGCTCAATTTTCAGTTTGGCCTGCTCAATTTTCAGTTTGTCCCACTCAATTTCCAATTTGACCCCAAACTGGAAATTAAGCGGGCCAAACTCGAAATTGAGGCTAGACGAGTTCATCATCTTAGAGCTAGTTAAAATTGGTTGGTTCAATTAAGTATAGTCTAGGTTGAGCCTAATCTAGTTTTAATATATATATATATATATATATATATATATATATATATACACACACACACACAATCCTATGGAAAAAATAAATGAAAAGAGAGAGAACATATGAGAGGTGATCCTTATCTCCTTTGATGGTTCAAGCTGCATGTGTCCTACCTAACTTATAAGGAGAAGTTACATGGGTCTTGGAATAATGTTGGTGACAAATCCACCTTGTCTATTAATATTATCATATTGTGTTAGGACATGACTCTAAAAATGAGATAAATCCAAAATCTCAAATAATCTATGCTATAAGAGATAGTGGAGATGGAAATTGATGCATTGTGATGATTGAGTTCGAGTATGCTTGCCAACAAAGCAAGATTTTCTTGTTTGTTGCCATGTGATTGGGCTACATTATTACATCAATCAAGTTCGGGTTCGGGATCGGGTTTAGGTTTGGGTTTTCAAGTTTAGGTTTAGGTTTAAGTTAGGGAGTTGAGATTAGGATTAGGTGTAGGTTTACGTTTAGGGATTTAAGAATACATTTAGGTTTTAGATTTAGGTTTAGGTTTTAGGTTATATGTTTAGGTTATAGGTTTAGGGAATTGAGAATACGTTAAGGTTTAGGTTTAGGAAATCAAGTTCAATGTGTTTAACTTCCACTAAAACCATATGCTTGTTTGCGTAAAAATAGACTTGTTGATGCTTTATGCCATGAGAGTTTCACCTTCTCTATTAATTGCATCGTACCACAACAACATAATCACTAAATCATGTGGATGATGAACAAAATATGAAATCCAGTAAAAATAAATAAAAATGAACCTCTTTGTTGCTAGCACTGATAGCTCAACCAAACAAAGAAGAGACTATCTTCTAGCCAGCAAGATTAGAAAAGAGTGACCTAACGTAACCAAATCAAGAGAAATAGAAGATGCAAAATAGGCAAAAAACAGCCCACACCACCAAGACCATCCTATGTCAATATGTTCTGCAATGAATTATGACAACCATGGGAACTATGAAATCCAAATGCACTTTTACATCAAGTGTTGAAACTCGAAAGCAACCCATTCAAGTGATCGTTATTGAATCATAATACAAAATCAAAGCAAGGTCACTGATATGAAGGATTTTTGTCCTTCAAAGTATATGCTAAGAAATAAAGAAACAACTTAAAAGAAAAAAGTACAGGTTTGACGACATAAATGGATAAGTATTGCAGACTGCATGCAATGCAAATGTTCATCAGATCATGGTGCTAAGGCCAAGAACTGTCAGTAGAACTGCAAATGCAGCTTGGAAGAAGCAAGAATCCATCTATTTTCTTTCTTTCATCAACTTGGGGAGAACCCCAACTGACCAAAATCTTTTTCATATGCATGTTTTATGTCCCCGTTTTCTACATACTGTTGAGGTAGCTTAAAGAAGCTTGGTACTCTCATTTTTTAGTGCTTTCAACATAAATATGTATGGACTCACTAACAACAAATGGGTGTTAGTGTACAAGTAGTGTACAAAGGAGGGAAGAACGTCATAGTATACATCACTTGTCTTAATGGCGCCACTCCTGCTATCCTCCATCTCGTTCTCCAGCATCTTTAAAATTTGAAGATTTGCTTATCCATACAAGAAGCTTCGAACAAGCGTAGCTAGACAAATGCATTCAAAAAGTTCTATCTGAATACAACTTCAAGGCTAACCAAACAACCCCAAGATAAACATGAATTTCGTATAAGTGCTACATATGCATGCCACAAAAGCACTTATACATGCATGTGCACACATAAAGACACTAGCATGTTGCATCTACGAAAACTTACTATAGTCTGTCATCGTTCAATACTTTCAGTACTTACAAGGAACGAATGCTATCCTTAATTTCCTATAGATGATTATCATCCTTCCAATGAGTTGTTGCATCAAGTCACAGATGACCAAATATTAGAAGGTATATGAAAAAACTAAGAGATCATCTTGACCTGATTCAGAATGCCAGCTTTCAACAATCCAAAAGAAAATCGACAAGATAAGGCCACCAAGTATTACTACATAAAAGAGGAGAGTCAGGGGTCCACCTTAGATTACGTAATTTACTATGGTGTGGCCCACCTTAGATTTGGATCTGCCTCATTTTCGGATTCAAGCTTGAAAATGAGTTGAAAAGATGAATGGTGGGCTTGAATAAAATACATTCATTATGTGAGGAAAATTTTTGGTTGCTGAGTTTTACATTTCTTAGCTTAGTAATTCCTTAGTTTCTAGGCAAAATAAAAAATAAATCAGTTCTTGGTTGGTTTTTACATTTCCCATGAATTCCTTTTGGTCATAAATCTTGCCCCAACTTCTAGGCGGGGAGTGAAAAACATGGGGAATTAAAACATGATCTTAGACTCTTCTAAGGTTTTCCCAGACTTTCATGAATATAGTGGCACAAGTGTATGCATAGATAAAATAAAATAAAATAAAATAAAAGGCAGGTTAGATGGAAAATCTCCTAGTTTTGGTTCGTTGGGACTTTCTAACCTAGTCTTTATCCGTGCTTTGCTATTCTTGATCGTTGCCGCTGCCATCGGCATCATCATTATCTTATTCCTTCTCATAGTGATTTGGGATTGGCCCTTAAATGGCAGATTGTCGAAAGGGTGAGGGCAAGCAAGCAAAGTAGGATCATGGAACAGCAGTTGCCAAACAAACGGCCAACCACAAAACACCCACACACAAGATATGCATGCTTAGTAGTTGGTAGCACAAAATAGCACAGAACCTACCGATACATTATTGCCAACTCACATGCAAACACAATTAAGCCCACATTTGATTACCAACTCAACTCACATGCAAACATGATCAGCCCCACACCATTATTACATGATCATCCAATTTTTAGGTTCGCCACAAATCTGAACAGTCCTCTCGTCCCTATACTTGGACTGCTTCGAATCCCTATGTCGAACAATCACTGTCCCGCGTGGCACCCCAGAAATCCTCTTAATGTCAGTCACCTTAAAGGGTATCAGGGAATTTTCGAATGCTAGGTCAAAGGTCAGTGACTTTATGTTTGGATTTCAAATTGAAGTGTAGAAATGCCGCACAGTCTCAGCGTCGGCATTGTTGTAGGTTCCCTCGCTCAATTTCTAGCTTTCCTCGCTCAAATCCTAGATTGCCTCGCTCAATTTCCAGTTTGGCCCGCTAAAATTCTAGTTTGTCCCGCTCATTTCCATGTTTGCCCGCTCAATTTCCAGTTTATCCCGCTCATTTTCCAGTTTGGCTCGTCATTTTCCAGTTTGGCCCGCTCAATTCCCATTTTGTACCGCTCATTTTTCAGTTTGTCTCGCTCATTTTTCAGTTTGTCCCGCTCATTTTCCAGTTTGGCCCGCTCATTTTCCAGTCATTTTCTAGTTTGTCCCGCTCATTTTCCAGTTTGGCCCGCTCATTTTCCAGTTTGGCCTGCTCAATTTTCAGTTTGGCCCACTCAATTTCCAGTTTGTCCTGCTCAATGTCCAGTTTGACCCGCTAAATTTTCAGTTTGTCCCGCTCAATTTCCAGTTTGTCCCGCTCAAATGAATATTCCAAGGACTACTAGTTGAGCACTAAAATAAATCCCCAACTAAAAGGAGTAATATGCATATGAAAGAATCTATTTCTTACAAGGGAAAATAAATCATGCCTACATAAAGAAAACATAGCAACTTACAGTTTCCCCATCAGTTATGGTAACAGATCCACTGGCTTGTCTTCCAATAAGACCTGTCTCAACCACTATCTGCAATAATGAATAGGCTTCGCGTTTACATGCTTGGAATGCGCATCTGATAGTGATATGGACTAACAGTAACGATTGAGGAATTCTAGGAATTATATACTTTCATGATTTTCTAGCAACAAAAACATAAGATAAGCTTACCAGAAATTGATAAAGGTTTCCAGAAATTCAATCAAGTTTCATGGCAATTGCCAGAAGATATCCAACTCTAGACTCTTTTGATTAGTGCCTTTTGCAATTTTCAGATATCTTGAGGAAATAAACCCAACTTTTCATAGGAATCTATGATGAAGAGATTGAGGACCCCACTTTTCAGATATCATGAGGAAATAAAACCAACTTTACTTAGGTGTATTTTATGTAAATTGCATATTTTGTTTGATAAACACAGTAGGGTTGGACATCTAACCCCACTATTCTTTCCTTTCTTTCAAAGCTTTTCTACTTACATAGAAAACATGAGCTTTTAATGAACATCCAATCCCGCTCAATTTCCAGTTTGGCCCGCTCAATTTCCAGTTTGTCCCGCTCATTTTCCCGTTTGGCCCGCTCAATTCCCATTTTGGCCCGCTCAATTTCCAGTTTGTCCCACTCAATTTCCAGTTTGGCCTGCTCAATTTACAGTTTGTCCCACTCAATTTCCAGTTTGTCCCACTCAATCTTCTGCATGTACAAGAGGCTAAAATTCAAGCCCATTTGGTTCTTCCCCCTTATTTCCAGGCATGCAGTCCCCACCATTTAGAACTTTTCACATGCACTAGTTGAAAGTAAGATTTCCATGTTTTCTTTGTATGTTATGGATATTGTGATTTCTTTGCAATCATTGCTGAAAAAAGATAAAATTCTCTTGTGCTATGTTTGAATGGTAAGGACAACCAGAGTAGCATTACTGGAATAACAAGAATATCATTTGAGGATGTTAATTTTCTTTTCTAAGCACCTCTAATTACCCTTTTCTGTTCAACTATGATCTCCATTGACAGGTTATCTTGCGTCTCTCCCCAAACTTAGTCTCTCTAATCCATCGAAAAAATCCTTGGCCTATGCTCTCATGAGATGATGCTTTCAGTTTTGCATTATGCATCAGCCAATTCATCATGGAAAATTTTGAGATATCAATCCACATGAGACAATTGATAGTTGGAAGGATTTCACCTTCCAAAATTCCCTGATAGCTGGTACTTTTGGAGAGATGCAGTTGATTATACCATACAGAAATGCTGATTTATTGTGGGCCCTATTGTCGATGGAGCATAAATATATAAAATCATATTGATTGATCAATCTTTGTTATCCAATTAATCTTCTTCTTTGTTGTCTATGATTTTTCTAAGATTATGTTTTCTACAAAAGTTTTAGTTTCAGTTGATTGTGGCCCTTTTTAGGTCTTTTCTTATTTTTATATTTTTAGAGATTCAATTGTGTTTTTAATAGCTATTGGTTGAGCTAATATAGTATGCCATGTTTTGGTTTTTGAAGTGTTTGTTAAAGCTTATACAACATGCCATTCAGGATTTAAGGAGTTCTACATGTGGGGGCCATTGTTCAGTTATCCAAACTGCTGATAGTTGCCTTTAGGACCCACGAAAGTACTTAAGATTCCTTAATTACCAGTTTGGCTCGCTCATTTTTCAGTTTGTTCTGCTCATTTTTCAGTTTGGCCCGCTCATTTTTCAGTTTTTCCAGCTCAATTTTTAGTTTGTCCTGCTCATTTCCATGTTTGCTCGCTCAATTTTCAGTTTGGCCCGCTGAAATTCTAGTTTGTCCCGCTCATTTTCATGTTTGCCCGCTCAATTTTCAATTTATCCCACTCAATTTCCAATTTATCCCGCTCAATTTTCAGTTTGTCCCACTCAAATTTCAGTTTGGCCCACTCAAATTTCAGTTTGGCCCGCTCAATTTCCAGTTTGTCTCGCTCAATTTCTAGTTTGTCTCGCTCAATTTCTAGTTTGTCCCGCTCAATTTTCAGTTTGTCCTGCTCATTTCCATGTTTGCCCACTCGATTTCCAATTTGGCCCGCTGAAATTCTAGTTTGTCCCGCTCATTTTCATGTTTGCCGGCTCAATTTCCAATTTGTCCCGCTCAATTTCCAGTTTATCCCGCTCAATTTTCAGTCACTCAATTTTTCATTTGGCCCGCTCATTTTCCAGCTTTGTCCCGCTCAATTTCTGGTCAATTCTCTCGCTCAAATTTCAATTTGCCCGCTCAATTTCATGTTCTCAGTTTCCAGTTTGTCGCGCTCATTTCCATGTTTGCCGCTCAATTTCATGGGCCCATTGAAATTCTAGTTTGTCCCGCTCATTTCCATGTTTGCCCACTCAATTTCCAGTTTGGCCCGCTTAATTTCCAGTTTGGCCCACTCAATTTTCAGTTTGGCCCGCTCAATTTCTAGTTTGTCCCGCTCAATTTCCAGTTTGTCACTTCATGGTCATTTCCATGCATTTCACGGGCAATCCCAGCGATTCCGTTTCATTTCACGGTCATTTCCATGCATTTCATGGTCAATCCCGGCGATTCCGTTTCATTTCACGGTCAATCCCGACAATTCCGTTTCATTTCACGGTCATTTCCATGCATTTCATGGTCAATCCCGACGATTCCGTTTCATTTCCATGCATTTCATGATCATTTCCCTTAACTTCACGATCATTTCCATGCATTTCACAATCAATCCTGATGATTCCATTTCATTTCACGGTCATTTCCATGCATTTCATGGTCATTTTCATGCATTTCCTGGCAATTCCCGAGACCTCAACCCAAGCCCAACCCAAGTTTTATCGAGTTGTTGTCATTTTCATGCATTTCATGGTCACTCTTTTCTAATCTTGCTGGCTAGAAGATAGTCTCTTCTTTGTTTGGTTGAGTTATCAGTGCTAGCAACAAAGAGGTTCATTTTTTTTACTGGATTTCATGATTTTGTTCATCATCCACATGATTTAGTGATTATGTTGTTGTGGTACGATGCAGTTAATAGAGAAGGTGAAACTCTCATGGCATAAAGCATCAACAAGTCTATTTTTACGCAAACAAGCAAATGGTTTTAGTGGAGGTTAAACACATTGAACCAGATTTCCTAAACCTAAACCTTAACGTATTCTCAATTCCCTAAACCTATAACCTAAACATATAACCTAAAACCTAAACCTAAATCTAAAACCTAAATGTATTCTTAAATCCCTAAACGTAAACCTACACCTACTCTTAATCTCAACTCCCTAACCTAAACCTAAACCTAAACCTAAACTTGAAAACTCAAACCTAAACCCGATCCCGAACCCGAACTTGATTGATGTAATAATGTAGCCCAATCACATGGCAACAAACAAAAAAATCTTGCTTTGTTGGCAAGCATACTCGAACTCAAGCATCACAATGCATCAATTTCCATCTCCACTATCTCTTATAGCATAGATTATTTGAGATTTTGGATTTATCTCATTTTTAGAGTCATGTCCTAACACAATATGATAATATTAATAGGCAAGGTGGATTTGTCACCAACATTATTCCAAGACCCATATAACTTCTCCTTATAAGAAGTTGGGTAAGGCACATGCAGCTTGAACCATCAAAGGAGATAAGGATCACCTCTCATATGTTCTCTCTCTTTTCATTTATTTTTTCCATAGGATTGTATGTATGTATATATATACACAGATGAATGATGCACCTGGCCATATGCGAGTGCACACAGACTCACCAAGATTTGTATTTTCATCAGTATTGTAATTGTACTTGTAATTGATTGAATGAAGGATTGTAATTGATTCATTATTAAACGAATGATTATAATTGTAAGTTTTAGTCTGAATGAAGGATTGTAATTGATTCATTATTGAATGAATGATTGTCATTGAATGTATATATAATTATGCAGGTGGTAATTAAATGAATGAATGATTATAATGTTTTTAAATGTAGGAAATTGCCTGCTAGTCACATGTGGGATTAACTTTTTATAAATATGTGTTAAGAGAAAATATAGGTAGAATAAAATTCTCCATCTAAAAGAAACGAAAAAAAAATCAGGGTATAGTTATAGCTACGGTTATAAATCGTAGCCATAGATCGGCGAACCTCACAGCGAGTTGGGGTGGAATCGCCAAATCCGCGATTGATCTCCGATCATCACAACGACTTGCGGTGGAATCCCAAGATCCGCGATTAATCCATTTTTTTGACATGGAGAATTTTATTCGTATCCATTTCTTTGACATGGAGAATTTTATTCCACCTACACATAGTTATAATCAATATGTATATATAAATATATAAACAAAATTTTATCTCTTTTTTCTCCATTTCTTTCTTTAACCATATAACAAGAATATCTTCTAAACCAAAATTAGTTACTTGATGTATCAATAGGATTTTATGGCTGAAAGTTGGGCGGGACAAACTAGAAATTGAGCGGGCCAAACTGAAATTTGAGTGGGACAAATTGGAAATTGATGGGACAAACTAGAAATTGAGCGAGCCAAACCGAAAATTGAGCGGGACAAACTGGAAATGAGTGGGACAAACCGAAATTGAGCGGCCAAACTAGAAATTGAGTGGGACAAATTAAAATGAGCGGGCAAACATAGAAATGAACGGGACAACTCGAAATTGAACGGGCCAAACTAGAATTTCAGCCACCATCGAAATTGAGCGGGCCAAATCGGAAATTGAGCGGCCAAACTCGAAATTGAGCGGGCCTAACTAGAATTTGAGCAGGACAACTCGAAAATGAGCGGGCCAAACAGAAATTTGAGAGATAAACCGGAAATTGAGCGGGCCATCCACCTCCAGAGCCATGAACAGACCTGAACAATGCATGGAAATTACCGTGAAAAGATACGAAATCGCCGTAATTGACCGTGAAATGCATGGTAATGACTGTGAAGTAAAGACATCATTCACAACAATATACAGCTCCTACAAAATTAACATCAAACCTAAGACAACTCGGATTGAAAGGCCAACTCGAGGCGAGTAAAGTTGAGTTCAAGCCGAGTTCGACCATGGTGTATTGCAACTCGACTCGACTCGAACTCGACTTGACTCAGCATGGACGAGTCAAGTCGAGCTTGGCCCACCTCGACACGAGTCGAACTCGACTTAATCCATCCATCATGAAGGAAAGAAAATTTAATAAGAGGTCCCAACTTAATGACTCCAAAAACCCACTCAACTACTTCTTCTATGTACAACCGCATGGGCTTGG
The DNA here is from genome assembly GCF_029962835.1 of Magnolia sinica. Taxonomy (NCBI): domain Eukaryota; kingdom Viridiplantae; phylum Streptophyta; class Magnoliopsida; order Magnoliales; family Magnoliaceae; genus Magnolia; species Magnolia sinica. Next base: position 71,678,510 of record NC_080587.1, on the reverse strand, counting down.
ATATGTGTATGGTTGTATGAAACCCTCCCATACTCTATGGTTTTTTGCATAAACCCAACAATAAGGCTACCAGTTCTGGATATGTGGGACCAATTCCAATCAATGGAATTTGATTGGATATGTGGGCCTCAAATTAGACCTTAAATCATGTCCTGAGTCTACCACTAGCCAGCCATGGGACCAAGTCCTTCATTACATAGACAACATTCCAATGGCTATGTTGCTGAAACTGCTTAGTAGGAAATCTTCATCCTTCCCTATTGTCATTTCAGGGCTTTTTCCTAAAAATATGAGGGATATAAATCTTAGATGTACCACAATACAGGAAAACAATAGTGATTGGATATCCATCATTTAAATCCTCCTGAGGCCAACTGTACTGTTTATCTGAAATCCAATCTGTTTATTACATCATAAAGACCCAGATGAAGGCTAAAAACAAAGATCAGCTTGATCCAATACTTTTATGGCCACCAAAAGGTTTTTAATGGTCGATGTTCATTAAACATTGTTTCCTATAATGTGGTCCAATTGAGATCAGGATATACCACATTTTTTTGTATAATATCATAAAACGATATATAAAAAAGACGGACAGCATGGTTGAAACACATACATCATGATGGGGCCCACAGAGCACCGAACACCAGCCATTAGCTGGTGGTAGGGGGAGTAGTCAATCCGTTTCATGTAGTATATCAATGCCATCGATCTGTTTTTCTATCTGATTAAGGGGTTGAGCCCCAAATTGAAGCATATCAAAATATCAAGTGGATCATACCATAGGAAACAGTGGGCATAATGATTTTCTAGTTTGCCCCGCTGATTTCATGTTTCCCCTGCTCATTTTCCAGTTTGTCCCGCTCATTTTCCCGTTTGTCCCGCTCATTTTTCAGTTTGTCCCGCTCATTTTCTAGTTTGTCCCGCTCATTTTCCAGTTAGGCTAGTTTGGCCTGCTTAATTTCCAGTTTGGCTCGCTCAATTTCTAGTTTGGCCCGCTCATTTTCCTGTTTGGCCCGCTCAATTTCCAGTTTGTCCCGCTCAATTTCCAGTTTGGCCCGCTCATTTTCCAATTTGTCCTGCTTAATTTCCAGTTCGGCCCACTCAATTCCCGGTCAATTCGCTTCACTTCACGGTCATTTCCATGCATTTCACGGTCATGCCCGGTGATTCCGTGTTGATTCACGATCATTTCCATCCATTTCACGGTCAATCACGGGGATTCCATGTTGATTCACGGTCATTTCCATGCACTTCACGGTCATTTCCCTCACTTCACGGTCATGTCCATGCCTCGCTGAATTTCTAGCTTCCCTCACTCACGATCAATTCACTTCACTTCACAGTCATTTTCATGCATTCAACGGTCAATCCTGGCGATTCCGTTTTGATTCACGGTCATTTCCATGCATTTCATGGTCAATTTCCTTCACTTCACGGTCATTTCTATGCATTTCACGGTCAATCCTGGCGATTCCGTTTTGATCCACGGTCATTTGCATGCATTTCACGGTCAATTTCCTTCACTTCACGGTCATTTCCATGCATTTCACGGGCAATCCCGGCAATTCCGTTTCATTTCACGGTCATTTCCATGCATTTCGCGATCAATCCCGGCGATTTCGTTTCATTTCATAGTCATTTTCATGCATTTCATGATCAATCCCGGCGATTCCGTTTCATTTCACGGTCATTTCCTTTCACTTCATGGTCATTTTCATGCATTTCACGGTCAATCCTAGCGATTCCATTTCATTTCACGGTCATTTCCATGCATTTCATGGTCATTTCCCTTTATTTCACGGTCATTTCCATACATTTCATGGTCATTTACATGCATTTCATGGTCATTTTCCTTTATTTCACGGTCATTTCCATGCATTTTCTGGCAATTTCCAAGACTTCAACCCAAGCCCAACCCAAGTTTTATTGAGTTGTTGTTTGTATGGCCCAACCCCAAGACCAAACTCGATACATCTTGACCAAGCCCAACCCAATGTCAGGTCAGTCACAAGTTGGTCGGGTTGAGCCCGCCCAACTTTCAGCCCTAAAATTATATATGGTACGTTAAGTAACTAATTTGGGTTTAGAAAATATTCTTATTATATGAATAAAGAAAGAAATGAAAAAAAAAAAAGAGATTTTTTTTTTATATTCTTATATTTACATATTTATATAAATATGTGTTAGAAAAAAATGTAGGTAGAATAAAATTCTCCATGTAAAAAAAAAAAAAAGAAAAAAAAAGAAAGAAAGAAAGTGTGTTAGGTTACGGCTATAGCTACGGTTATAATCCGTAGCCATAGATCGGGGGGTGGAATTGCAAGGTTTACGATTAATCGCCAATAGGGACAGCAACTTGTGGTGGGATACGGCTATAGCTACGGTTATAGCTACGGTTATAATCCGTAGCTATAGATCGGGGGTGGAATCACAAGATTCACGATTAATCGCTGATAGAGACAGTAACTTGCGGTGGAATCCTGGAATCTACGATTGATCGCCGACTTACTGCTATAGCTACGGATTATAACCGTAGCTATATCCGTATCGTTGTCCCCACGCCATTACCATTCTACTTGAACGTCTACCGTTGAAACCCTTTTAGGGGCCACACAAGTTTTGGATCATTATGAAAATCGTTTTTCCTCTTCATCCAGGTCTTTGTGGCCTTATCAATAGATTTGATGGAAAATAAATGTTATGGTGGGCCCTACAAAAGTTTTAACGATGAAAATCAATTTTCCGCTGCTCTGTGTGGTGTGGCCCAGTTGATCATTGGATATGATTTTCTTTTTTTGGATAATGCTCCGAAATGATCTCGAAATATGGATGAACGTTGTGGATATAATAAATACATAGCTGTGGGGCCATGTAACTTTGATCTCTTTTAAGCCGCTCGCACAACTGTCAGTTGGAGGAGCGTCAGCGCTCGTCTTCGCAGTGAAAGTGAAAAGGAGGGGTAGTTTCGTCCTCAACGTCGCTGTCCGCACGTGCTAGTCGAAGTTGGTAACTTAAGTTTGTATTCCAACATAAAAACCGCTGGGTAAAAGGTTTTGTCTACAGTGGTCATTTTCTCATTCATAAAGTCATACAAACATAAAGAAAATAAAATAAAAATAATAAAAACAAATATCAAATTACTCTAGTACTTTTGTCACACTGTGATGATTTCAATAATAGACGTTGAAGCTCTAACCGCTTTCTACAGTATGGTCCACTTGATCTTTTAATCTGTTTTATTTTTTACATATATAACATACATCTGTAACTTGGTGATATCAGCACACCAGGGATGTTAGTAGTGTGTGTGGTACACCAGCCACGGATTAATATACCATCCTTGACCAATGTGGATTAGCTGGTGTACCACACACCACTGTCTTGGCTGGTGTGTTGACATCATTAAGTTTTGTGAGTCCTTTAATGATAATGTATGTATTACATCCAAACCAATGGTCGAGTTGGTGAGCTCGTTGTATGGCTTGAGCTGATAAGACAGATACAAATATTCAGCCGATCATATTGCAAAAAATTGTAGGTGATTGAACATCTACCATTGAAACCCTTTTGGGTCACAAAAGTTTTGGATCAATATAATATTTGTTTTTTTTCAAGTTTGTGTGATCTTATAAAGAGACTAGATGGAAAAATAACATTACCTTAGGGAATACAAATGTGTTTAATAGTGAAAATTATTGTCCCACTGCTATTTGTGGTGTTGTCTACTTGGGCTTTGGATATGATTCATTTTTTGTCTCCTGTTTTAAAATGATCTTGCTCAATCATTGTGAGGCTCGTGTAACTTTGATCTGCTTTGAATGGATCATAGCACTTGTCTATGCATGACACGTACCCACACTAGTGAGGTCGGTGGTGTGTGGTACATCAGCCAATCCACTTCCCTATACAATAGTTGATGTAGGCCCACAATGAAGTGTGTATGAAATCCACTATAACATCATTTTCATGGTGCACGATTTGGGTGGATCCGAGATCTACCTAGGTCAGTGGATGGGTCTGTTTGGTTGGTGGGATTAACTAATATGGAAATGCATTATTAAATAAGATTAACACATTTATTGCATGTCTAGAAATATCATTGTATTTTGATTTTACTCTAGCAAAAACAAAGTATTCATCAAAACTCCAATTTGGTAAACTATGGAATTGTAATCAATTGGCCAAATTTACAACCGATGTCAGTCACTTGCACACATATATGACTCTAATGTAATTAGAATTCATCAATGTAAGGCCCAGGCATGGTGTAAAGGGGCACAAGTAGAGGTAGGCATCGGTTCGGATCGGATCGGATTTGCCCTAACTCGGTCCGATCCGAAATTCCATTACGTAGACTCGAACTTGACCCGATCCGAGACCGGGTCTGAATCATCTGACTCAGACAGATCCGATGCTCTATTGACTTGACCCGAACTAAGTTCAACTGGGTCAAAGAAACCGAGTCGGATCGGGTTAGTCTTCAGTATATTGTAATTTTCTGTTCAATGCCTAAAATGACACATCAAAATGGATGAATGGCTTGGATAAAACATATACATCAAGGTGGGCCCCATACAATACTATGAAAGAAGTAGCGCTTTCTCTGGACCCGTTCTTTGGACATACTTATGTTTACGTGAAATGCACGAAAGTGTAATGACTTTTTTTTAAAAAAAAAAATACGTGACTTGTTGTATTGAGTTTAGCAAGTTCTGTGGGTCAGATGTGGGTCATGTGTTATATCCAAACCGTCCATTCATTTGGTGAGCTCGTCAGAAGGCTTTAGACTAAAAATAAGATAGATTTAACTATCGTGTGGACCACACAAATTGTTTAATTGTGAAAATCATTCTCTACCACTATTTGTGGTGTGGTTCACATGATCTTTGGATATTATTCATTTTTTGGACAATGCTCTATAATGATCTCTAAAAATATACGAACGGTGTAAATATAATAAATACATCACTGTGGAGCTCATATAACTTTGATATCCTTGGAACCGTTTGTACAACTCGGAGCTCAAGGAGTGCCCGATGCTCGAGGAGGCCAGATGCAAGGCTAGTACAACTATACTGGAGACGGACTGGCTACTCCCCTTGCCACAGGACGTCGGTGCTCTATGGGCCCCACCATGATGTATGTGTTTCATCCATGCCCTCCGTCTATTTTTATAGATCATTTTAAATTATTAGAAAAAAATAAGGTACATTGAAATCTTAAGTGGACCACATTATAGAAAAACAGTGTTGAATGAATTTTGACCATTAAAAACGTTTTGTAGGCCATACAAGCTTTCGGTCAAGCTGATATTTATTTTTTTCCTTTATTCGGGTCCTTATGACTTCATCAACATATTTTATCCAATCTATATGTTTTATCCACATCGTCTATCCAGTTTTAGGAAAGTTAAGGTAAAAAAAAAAAATTAAAAAAAAAAATTATACTACCCACCCACCTATCGGCCCGGGTCTGTTCGGTGCGGTTCAGGTATTCGGATCGGGTTGGTCCAGATAGAATTTTATCTGGACCCGACCCTCAAAAAAAATTGGATTTGGAAATCACAACCCGATCAGGCCCGATCTCAGCCCTTGGTTCTGCTCAAAACGGGCCGGATAAGATCAGATCCATCGGATCGGGTCACAAATGTACAACTCTAAGCACAAGGTGTACTTAGATTTCAAAATTCACCTAAAATCCCGCATGCGACTAAATGCAATTTCATTCCACCTAATCTCATTCATTCCCATTATCTCAAATCGTGTGATGGAATTTACACACAACCAAATGCAATTCCATCTCACTTAACCCCTCCTAAGCATACGTACCAAACAAGCCATGAAATTGTAATTAACGCATCAAATTCACAACCATGTGTCAACTGCACACGTATACAACTAGAATATTTATGTGCAAAGGATGCACATGGATTGACGACATAGATAAAATACATGTATCAATGTGTGGCCCACAAATGTAATAAAATTTTAAAATCCATTGGAATTTTAAAATTTTAAAATTTTAAAATCCACTGAAATTTCATATGGGACCAAATGCAATTCCATTCCATACACTCCCATTCCATCGACTGTCTTTAAACATAGGATGGAATTTGAAATTCCATCTCACTTAATCCCTCCTAAGCCCACATACCAAACAAACCAATTGTCGAGCCACTATGATGCATGTTCCTTGCATCCACACCATCCATCCAATTTGAAAGCTCATTTTAGGGCACGATCCCAAAAATGTAGCAAATCCAAATCATAGGCGAACCATAGGAAATGGAATTAATTGAATCACCACCATTAAAAACTTCATGAGCTGATAAGGTCACAAAGACCTAAATCAAGAGACTTGATCGAAAACTTTTACGCCCGCAAGAAGTCTTTTATGGTTGATTACCACTATTTCTTGTATTATGGTCCACTTGAGATTTGGATTTGCTTCATTTTTTTGGATCAAGTCACTTTAATGGTCCATATAAGACATATCATTGTGGACCCATGGACTGGATACCACCCACCTCGGTGGATCTCTGATCCACCCAAGCCGCCCCCCATTTTCATCAACTCATTGAAGAACTTGAGCTCAAAAGTCAGTAGAAAACTCAAGTGGTACACACTATAGAAACGGGGGGGACCAGAATCCCACCATTGAAACCTTGCCGAGGCCCACCAGTCATGTTTATGTACCATCCAACACGTTCATAAAGTAACTCCCACTGAGATGTAAAAAGAAAAGAAAAAGAAGAAGAAGCATATACTAATCCAATCCAATGCTTCGGTGGCCCATAGAAGGTTTCAATTGAAGGTATCCACATCCCAACTTTTCCATTTGGTGTGGCCCACTTGAATTTTTTTATCAGCCTTATTTTTAGCTCACACTTTATCATGATCTTGATCAGATGATGGACGGAGTGGATTTCTTATGGAGGTCCCCACAAGAGTCTCAATCTTTCAGTTGTCACAAGTGGGCCATGGTTTCCCAACCACAGCACAAGAGCTTTCGGTTGGTGGCTTACAAATAGATAGCTGGGGAAGAGAAACACAACAAAGGTGTGCATTCAATAGGGAGCGGATTGGGTGTTTCCCTAATCGTGGGCCCCACCCTGATGTAGATGTTGTATATCCAGCCGTCCATCTGTTTCGCCATATCATTACATGAGCCTAAAAATTAAGTAGATCCACACCTCAGGTGGACCACACCACATGACTAACCATTCAAAACTTCTTCCGGGCCACACAAGTTTTGAATCAAGCTGATGTATGTTTTCCCTTCATCCAGGTCTGTCTGTAATTATCAGGATAGGATGGCAAATAAACGTTACGGTGGGCCCTAGAAATTTTTTAATGGTGGGCGTTTAACGACCACAGCTTTCTGTGATGTGGTCCGTTGAGATTTGGATCTGCTTCATTTTTAGGTGGGCCTTGGTCCATCCACAGTGGGATGAAACGGACAGATGGTTTGGATTATCAAATCATGGCCGTTTATCCTAGGATATATGATTTGTAGGCCATTGCACCCATTTTCGTTGGAGCTGTCGGATGAGCGGTCCAGATCATTCCACGCATGTGAAGTGTTCAAGCGGTTGTATCTATCAACCTCCACGTGGTCCCACCTATTTTATAAATTCTTTTTTTTTTTCTTCTACTGTAGGAAATTAGGAATAGTTATTTTTGTTCGTTCACTGGTCACGGTTCTAAGTATGCAAGCATGACGTCAACGTACTCCAATCCAGGCCGTCAAAATACTGGGTCCCACCGTGGGCATAGAAAATCATGAAAATCATATGATCACAACCATCCGATTTACCATTTGAATCTGAACCACTGATTTTTTTCTTAGTCATCAGGGGGCGAAATTTTGAGAGTGAGTAATCTTGTGTCACTGGGGTTTTAGGTTTATCATCTATCCATGGTGGGCCTCAAATTTGTACGGTCTGGATTGAAAATCAGATCAGATCAGACGTGTCCGTAGCCTGTTTTATTTCTTTATATCCAGCAACGGACGCCTCGTTTATGGGCATACCAGTAATATATTCTTTCACGACTCACGTGGTGTGATGTACCTTTATGGTCGATAATCACGTGACCATAGAACTAAATGGGCTAGTTTCAGGCCCAGCCCATTCCCTGTGTTAAAAACTGATTGGGCCGCTTTGCGGGGCCACTGAAACACAAGTCCCAGATCGGGCTGGGCTCATTTGTCAGGCATTTGGAAGGATGCAAGATGATGTCATTTTGAACCAAAATTTCAACGGAAAGGATCTTTCAATTGCTGAGATTTTAGGTGACTAGGCTTCTCATATGGACGGTATGGATTATGGGCCCATAGCCTGTACGGTCAAGCCCAACAGCCTATAATCAATGACCCAGCCCAAAGCTGAGATCTGCACCGTGTTGCACGCAAGTATGAGATTCTTGGAGTGGGTGGTCAGGAAAAAACTAATGGGTGCCCTAATACAGTGGCCATATAAATGTGATTGGACAAATCTCAGCCGTTGATCCTTAGCCGTCCACTTATTTATAACTGTGGCCTATTCCTGTATTGATATTAATTTTTAGGCAGGTTATCTATACCACGTGACCCAATAAAGGACGGCTGGGATTGTACACCTAGATAGGACCCACCTTTCTCTTCCCTCTGTTATCTTACTGGTCCGTTGCCAGTTGCCACTCTCAGACGGACGCGACGGACGCAAAGCACTTACAGCACTTGTGTCAGGCCTTGCAACTAAAAGGCTCCGTGGGTCCATCGTGATGTCTGTGAAAAATCCACTCCATCCATAAGTTTTTTCATATAATTTTAGCTTCTAAAACCAAAATTTAGCTAATAAAAACCTTAAGTGGACCACACAGTCAGAAACAGTGGCGAGGGGACGTCCACCATTGAAGCCTTCTTGGGGTCCACTGAAGTTTCACATTTTCTGATGTTTGTGTTTTAAATTCATCCCTATGAGAGTAATCTTATGAAAAAGTTGGATTTCAATTAATTATTACTGTGGGCCCCAGAAAATTTACAATGTTGGATGTCCAGTTTCTCCACCGTTTCCTGCAGTGCAGCTCACTCGAGTTTTGGATCCTACGTCCAAGGGTTATCTGAAGAAACTGATGGACGGTGTGGATGCCACGCATACATCACAGCGGATCCCACAACGCTTATGTTTCTCGAGATCCCTACAACGAGTGCTGTACCTTGTAGGGAATTTTGCGTCCCTCCTACACAGTCCTCAGCTCGGGTATCGTGTGGGCGGGTTGAGTATTGTATAGTAGTCATGCACTCAGAAGTTATCGGACCAAATAGTGGGGTCCACTTGAGAGAGGTCACGGACCCACAACTTCTTGGAAATAATGATCGAGCTGGCCAATTGGTGGACCGGCAATGATGATCAGAGAAAGAAGTAATCGATGGTCTGGTTGCCTGTTAGTTGAAGAGTCGATCACGTGTGATGCATGCGGGCGTGTCAAAACTAACTGTTGTATTATATATATATATATATATATATATATATATATCTTATTAAAAATTTGAATTTTTAGTATTTTTGTAATAGTACCAACTGGAAAAGGAGAGATGAAAATATTAGGTTTATAAGTTGGGTGTTGAGTACCTTGATATTTGCTCGGTGAATATGAGGAGTTGTGTGTTCTAGTGCTTCGCATTGTCATGCGCACTACACAAGCTTGGGCATGGTTATGATCTCGGGCTCAATGTGAGGGCACAGGCTTGATGTGAAGGCATGGACATGTGATGCAATGTGGTTATAGAGACACTAGTGGTGCACTTTGCACTTTGCTTGTGTGTATCGTGCTACTGCCTCATGAACTGGTGCGAGACAAGTGTGAGTCGCGGTGTGAAAGTGGCTATGGGTCAGGTGGCTGGAATGCTGTGGATTAGAGGTATGATAGAAACCTATTTGCCCTATATAGAGGCTGGAGCTAGTTATTTAATATGTGATGTAACTGCTCATGCAGTATTAAATCAAACCATGCAGAAACTGCAATATGTGGCTAGCCCAACAGTCATGAATAGCTAGCCACTGAGTTTAAATGGCTAGTGTACAGTTGGTTTTATCACATGCAAAACGGTTAAAAATTGCCCAATAATAGCTAGTTTCCGACCAACAGTCAGAAACAATTATTTGGAGTTATACCCTGGACCAAAACATCCAGTAACCCTAACCTATATAAACAGAGCTTGAGTGGTTTATTCGACTATCACCAATCACTCAAACAACTCTCTCATATGAACCAACCGGTAATAACTCAATGTTCTCTGATTAGCCAATAAGGTTCAATATGAATCTTAGCCATTAGCCAGCAAGTCTTTAAGAAATAGACCAGTGCAGTGGTCTAAGCAAGCAAAATCTTTTCTGACTTTCTCTCTAATTTTGGATCTTTTCCTTAAGTTTTTTATCCACCAACAAACTGTGTATACATAATTTCATTAGTAGTTTCTTCGTACTTGCTGAACGTATAAGCACATATAGGCTCATCGTATCCTATAAGCTAGTTGCCTACAACTTATTAGCAGTCTCTAATACTTTAAGAATGGACAAATAACGCTTTAAGGACTATATGATCACACGTGCTTCAGCCTGTCCTTAATATTTCCAATTTCTATTAATATTTTACATAAATTACAAATATGTAATTTGAGAATATCAATTTTTTAACACCAACTGCGTAGCTTGGTTCAAACTGAACAACTTTACCCTAGACTTGACTATATATGATCAACTTAACTGTATATGATCGAGATACGATGAGATTGATTGCCTATTCAGCAAATCTCAAGGTATTTAAAATAATTAGACAATTATCAAAGGGTAAGATTCTTCTTATGAAACTAGGTTACACCTTGCCTTCCATACCAAAAAGGACTTTCAATATAAAAGTTGATTGACAAAAAGATTTTTTTTTTCTAAAAGAAGAACTGTTTGTATTGAAATGGGATTCGTTCAGCCTAAGAGCGTAAACTTAGATTACCGCTAAGGATATCAATTATTTGTTTACGCTACTCCTAGTGTAGAATTAAGCTTACTGCTAAGGATTATAGCTACTAGTTTATGCCACTCTTAATGTAGGATTAGACTATTAGTTTACGCTAAAGAACGTTAATGATAGATTATGCTAAGGTGCATAAAAGATTATTCACAGATTTAACATATTTGATTTGATTGGTACAAGGTTATTTGCTTTTTTGAACTCCTTTGATGTTTATAAATTTCTTTGAGACAACAATCAAGATGCCTTTTCTTACATTTGATGGTTATAACAATTGCTCTAGCACCACTTTGCCTCATGGGTTCTTCATTTCGTTTTTGTTCCTATAACTGCTCTTCTCACTTGACTACGTCTCGCTTTTGAGTTTCTTGGCCACGTTTTACCAATAGAAGATGTGTATTGCCCCATCAACATCAACTGTAATTATATAAAAAAGTGTTCCAACTATCCTTACAAATTTTATGCATGCTATATATTTCTAGTGCAGTGACACTCGTTCCTTCATAATTGACTCCTTCAGAAATAGTCAGTGATAGGGTACAATGGGTCCTTTTTTGAACATTTACATTTACATTAATCGACAGTCATCATGCCCCAATTAATATGATTTCAGCATTATTAGCTATATACACAGGCTCCCACAGCTGAAACTATTCCATATCAGTTACATTTATGCAAAGTATGCAATATATATGTAAGCACGATAGTATGGATCATAATTACTCCCCACCACCCTCAACAATGGCTGATGATGTGGTAAGATAATTGATTGGTGAGCCCCATGTTGTCAGAGATGGGCTAGAAAACTTAGAAAGACCCGGCCCCACCAATCAAATCTAACCATGTTGCTGCACCAATGCTGAGAGTCGTGAGCTCCTCACCAGCGCGACACGTGGCTGCAACCGGGAACATCCATGTGGGTGAGACCCTAGCCACTGGGCCCACCGCAATGTATGCATTGCATATCCACACCGTCCATCTGGTTTTTGAGCTTATTTTAGATCAATTTCCCAAAAATAAAGCAAATAAAAATTTCTGGTGGACAGCACCATAAGTAATGGTGCTCATTAAATGGCAACCATTAAAAACTTCCTAGCATCTACGGTAATGTTTATTGACCATCCAAACAGTTGATAAGGTGGCACAGACCTGGATGAGAGGAAAAAATAAATATCACCCTTCTGTGGCACACAAAAGGTTTTGAATGTGTTGTGGTCCACCTGAAATTTGTATCTACTTCAGTTTTGGGAATATGGCCAAAAATAAGATGGAAAAACATACGAATAGCTATAATATACACATATATAGAGGTGGGTACCTACCATTAGGGTCTCATCCACATCGTTGGTTTGAGTCGCAGCCAAGTTGAGCTCGATCCTCACCACTTGATCGGTGTCCATTTCATCAAATGGCTATAATCAAGCAAGACCCGACTAGTCAGTGAGATTTGATTGGTGGGCCTTATATTCTCAAAGATGAGCTTAGTTAGGCTATTAGAGATGGGCTAAGTACATACTCAGCCCAAAAACCTTTAAAAAGGGCTGGGCCCATCACTGGCTGTGGCCCAACACCTACAGTCACCACGCCACCTAATACACATCCAATCAGGCATGCCATTTATTCCCATGTCCAATCCAACTGGAAACGGATTGGCTACTCCTGGCTGGTGGCCGCTGCTCTGTGGCCCCCACCATGATGTAAGTGTTTCATCCATGATGTCCATTGATTTTTCTAGATAATTTTATAGTATGATACCAAAAATGAGGTATATCCCTATCTCAAGTGGACCACATTATACGAAATAATGTTGAATGAACATCGACCATTAAAAACTTTTTAGGGGCCATAAAAGTTTTGGATAAAGCTGATCTTTATTTTTTTCCCTTCACCTGGGTCTGTATGACCTAATCAATAGATTGGATGTCAAATAAACAGTATAGTGGGACTTAGGAGGATTTTAATGGTGGATATCCAGTCACTATTGTTTTCCTGTGGTGTGGTCTACTGAGATTTATATCCCTCTAATTTTTGGGATCAAGCTGTAAAATGATATGTAAAAATGAATGAATCGGAATGGATGAAACACATACATCATGGTGGGGCCACAGAGCACAGACCACCACCCCCTGGGCTGGTGACAGGGGGAGTGGCCAATCGGTTTCATATCCAACTGGGGATTTCGAAGGAACATGGGAAGTCAATTTGGTGTGACCCATACACCACCGATAACCCCAGTGATCAGACTTCATTGGCCCATCATAATGTATGTGTTTTATCCACACCATCCTCCCATTCAGCAAGATCATTTTTGGGCATGAGCTAAAAATTATATCCAAAATTTAAGTGGACCACACCACAAGAAATAATGGGAATAATTATTTCCACTGTTCAAATCTTGCCGGGGTCTATTGTGATGTTTATTTGCCATCCAACCTTTTCATAAGATCACACCGAGATAGATGAAGGGAAAAACACAAATATTAGCTTGATCCAAGACTTTCACTACCCCCGAGCACTTTTACACCTGAGCTCCGGATCTACTTCATTTTTTGTCTCTAGCCTAAAATTATCTTGTAAAATGGATGGACAATGGATAAAATACACAAATCATGATGGGGCCCATAGATATTGCACGTCCCGTTCAGATGTCCCCACGTCGGGGCCTTCCCGAACTCGAACTCCGGTATTGGAAGGGTCTCATTAGTTTAGGCCACATGTGATGTACTTGATCAAACTATTTTCAAACTTATGTGGATTCAGTGATGACCTGGCATTCCATGTGATGAAGTTTGACTGGGCTACATTTGGCTAGTTGTTAAAGATGGATTACATAAGGATGTTTGAAAGTGATTCGGCCTAAAATATATATATATATATATATATGTACACACACACAGACTAATGTCACATGGGGCTGGACTAATAAAATCTTGAGACCCTTACCAAATCTACCCCTTTCAAGCACGTTTTGCATGGTGGATGTGGATTGAATACCATCTGCACTTGAGTGTTACTAAAAATGGAAATAAATTCTAAGAAGCCATCATGATCTATTAGTTTTATCCATGCCATCCAACGCCCTTTTCATATCAGTCTGGCGTACAAAACCAAAGACGAGGCAGGTCCAAGGTTTAGGTGGACCACATTATGGGAAGAAGCAATGATAATGACATCCACCGTGATAGTAATTGCCATCTAACTTGTTCATGACGTCACGTAAACACGGATGAAGGGAAAACACAAATATAAGCTTGTTCCAAAACTTTTGTGATCTCAAAAAAGGTTTTGACTGTGAATGCCTAATCCATATTACGTGGTCTGCTTAGTGCGGTATCTAAGTCAGTTTTTAGGCCTCTACCTAAAATGAAATAGCAAAATAAATGGACGGTGAACATTGATCCTGGGACTGCTTCCAAGCTTGTCATCCCTAACAGCAAAGCATGGCCCAATAAAATGGACAGTAGTAGTAAATGTATAGGGACACGTGGCCAAATAAAATCTCACCGTATTATTGAATTAAGCTCTATTTTATATATAAGTGGAGCCCCAGCTAACACCTTAGTGGGTATTATGCTTACTGTGGGACCCACCTTGATGATTTTTACATATCTATGCTGTCCATCCGTTTTTTTAGCCCATTTTAGAACTTAGTACCAAAATTTTTTTACGGAAATCCAAATCTCAGGTGAACCACATTTTTTCTGGAAACAGTGGGGATTGAACTCCCACCATTAAAAACTTCCTAAGGCACATCATAATGTTTACTTACCATCCAAACCGTTGGTAAGATCAAAGAGACCTGGATGTAGGGAAAATGCAAAGATCGTATTGATCCAAACTTTATGGCCCATTCACCACTTTTTTCCTGTGGGGTGGTCCATTTAAGATTTGAATCTGCTTAAATAATTGGGATCTAGTGCTAAAATAGTCTGGAAAACTGATGGACGGCGTGGATATACAACTAATTCATCAGGGAGTGCCCCACGATAAGGGTAACACCCAATCCGCTCCAGCCGTTCCGGACAGAGAGTTCCCGTAACTAATTCAATATTTTAAAGTTGAATGTAGACCGTCCTTGCATTCTGTCCACAACCGTCTATCCATAGCCACAAATAGAAATGTGTGGATCATCTTATCCTGATTCTCTTTCATTAATAGTCCACCCAGAGACGGTTACAACAAGCCAATAGTATAGATTACAAAAGGAGGGACCCACTTATCTGGATTTAAAACCCATGCAGACTGTCCAAATATGTGGGCCGTCGTACCATATGTTTCCATCTGCAATAATGCCAAAGTACTCCAGATCATCCTCATCTATGTCTGCCCAGCCTCTTTGTTTGCTAGTGAAGAACAATACACGACATCCGGGCCGCTAATATTGTGGGCCCCACAGTGTGATGGATGATACGCAGCCACTTGCAAATTACTTAAAATGTGTACCTGTTTCACAATTAATTAAAATTAAACTAGTTAGCACGTGGGCCCACCTTTGTATGACATCTCACCCGTAGAACGTGGTTGTCTTAACATGAATTGAGATGGGAGCGGATAAGGTGCCCATCGAGGTCGCCCAAGACCCTTACCGTGGGACCCACTTTGATTTATATATTCTATATTCACACTGTCTATCAAATTTTCAAATCATTTTAGGGCTTGGTATAAAAAAAATATATATATAAAAAAAAAGAAGTAAATAATGGTGATTGACCATTAATGGGCCATAAAAGTTTTGGATCAAAATGTGACCTTATTAACAAGTTAGAAGACAAATAAATGTTATGGAAAAATTGCTGTGGGCCCCAGGAATTAATGGTAGGGCGTTCAATCACCATTGTTTCCAATAATATGGTCTACTTGAATATATACTATTGGACTCATGACTTAATTAAACCACTATGGAAAAATGATTGATTTAGTGAATATAGAATACATACATCAAGATCGGCCCCACAATAAAGGCCGCACCTAATCCGCACTCAATTGGGATGCCCAAAAATCAAGACAGTATGGTCATTAGATGTGCACCATATGAATTTTAAACTTCTTAGGTGATTTTTCATTATTTTCTATGGGATGCCCCACATGTCAACCCATCTTACATTTGGGGCTCACGCACAGGATGCAGGGGCATGACTCTTATATGGACTTTTTATTATTATTATTATTATTATTTAATTTGAACTGGCTTTTGCCCGGGTGGTACTTGTTAGGTTTGGCTTATATGTGAAGGTATTTTTGTATTTATTAACTTGGAGTCAGTCATTAATCAAAATATAGCTTTGAGAATTTATAGTCGGCTAGAATTTATATAATCACCTAGAGAGCGAGTAATCACAACATTCCACGCCACGAGTAACTCTTATAATGGGTCTGTACCATAGATTTTGGATAAGCTTAATTATAATTATAGAAAAAGAAAGAATTAAGCACCATTTTTTGCATATGCAATACATGATATTTCTACTATAAGGGATTGTATGGTTTTTATGTATATTTAAGGAAACTTTCAATATTATCGAATAAATTAATTCATGTTGCACTAAGTTCAAAAGTTTTGGATAGATGAAATTAAAAAAAAAGAAGAATAATAAATTATGTTAAATTATACGAAATTAAGTTCACGTAGACTAGATATGCAAAATAAAGGAAAATAGAAAAAGCACTATAAGATATGTATATAAAAGTTGTTGATATTCTGAATACGTGCGGGGTGAAGAACGGTTTAATTCAAGATATATACATTTTATATCTGCATCATCAATTCATTTTTCCATTAATTTTTTTAGACCATAAGGTAAAAATAAAGTAGATACAAATCTCAAGTGGACTATGCCATCATAGTGATGATTAAACACCCATCATTAAAAACTTCTTTGAAGATTACAATTTTTTTAGATAAAGTTGATATTTGTGTTTTCTCTTTGTTTAGATATGTGTGACGTTTTCATAGGCTTGATGCTAGATAAACCTTACTTTGGGCCCCGTATATTGAAATTTAATTTTTGAAAAATCAAATTTTTAGAATTTTTGTTTTAATGTGGAAACGATTTTGAAAATTTTTAAATAAAAAGGTGTGGTATTTATGTAATTGAATATTAAGAGCTAATCATCTTTGTTTTCTACTATTTTTTGAAGAATGCTGATCATATGGATAGTAGCATCCTTAGTTATATCAATTCACTATCACGAGATGATGGGCGGTCTAGATCGATACATCGTTCTTCCACGTGTGGAAAGAAGGGATGAGCCTTATTCCGGATCCTTGCTCTGTCGAATCTCTCTCTTTGATGTTTACCGTTAAGAAACATGTACTACGGAGGACTAGTGACTACCCATACACTTACACAGCCACTCTCATAGCAGACATTCATGCAAATCAATCAGAACCATCCAAATCACACCATAGATCGGCACAGCCGTAGAGTCAGATTGATTGGATGATTCAAGTAGATGGACATTTGTTTGTTAAATTCGAATGTGCACCGTCGGTAACTTTTTATTTAAACTCAAGCATGACATTGTTAACCCGAACTAGAGCTAGGCATCGGACCGAGTAGGGCTGACTCGACTCGATCCAGTTTTGAAATAGGCCTGACCCGTACTCGACTCGACTCGGTACCAAGTCCGGCATACCTAAACCAATTCGAATCCGGGTCTAGCTTGGACTAATTCGAATCGAGCCCGACCTAGTAAAAGGTACCAAGTTAGTTCAAGTTAGCACCTATTCAAATACGATGCGGATTGAGAGATGAGGGAGGAAGGGGGAGGAAGGGAGGGAGAGAGAGAAGCAACAACATCGTAAAGATGTTTCATTCTAGGACCGAGTTAGGGCTGACCATGGTGATCTATATGCGTTACATCCACGCTATCCATCCATTTTTTGCGGATCATTCTAGGACAGGAACCCAAAAATGAAGTAGATCAAAATCTTAGGTGGACCACACCACAGGAAACGATGGTAATTGAATAAGCACCATTAAAAACTTCTTGGGGGCCACATAATCATTTATTTTCCATCCAACCTGCTGATAAGGTCATAAAGATCTAGATGAAGCGACCACACAAATATCAACTTGATCCAAAACTTTCGTGGCCCACAAGCAACTTTTAACATTCAACCACCACTATTTCCTATGGTGTGATCCACCTTGGATATGGATCTGCTTCATTTATAGGATCATACCTAAAATGATTTTTCAAAACAGATGAATGGATTGGATGTAACACACATAGATCATGGTGCGGTCCACAGTAAGGGATCCACCCACCTCAGTGGATCCGGATCCACCGAAGACGCACCCTACTTATCGGGTAATTTTTTAGTATAGACCCGACGTAACACCCATATTTTTTCATTCGACTCGAAAAAACGTACTGATGAGCCTATAAAGATGAAAATGCCCTTATTTTTTCTAGCTGCTTTATCTTAACAGTTATGGATATTTTCGTCAAAAACTCTACTTCCATACTCTAAAAATTCACTTTGGTGAGATAAGTTTTGTGTAACATCCTTGATTTTCACTATTTTGTATTTTCAAAAAAATCCATCAATTTTTATTTTTATTTTTATTTTATTTAATTAACCTAAATATTACTTAATGACTATTAACACTCAATGTCAGTTTATACAGGGTGTACCAGTGAAGAACCGCACAAGTCCAGTTAATCATGTAACGTCCCGTCCAACCAGAACAGTGTACTGAGGCATCCTCGTAGGATTTGCCGCAGGACCGTTCATTTAAACTACTCAGGGTTTGGTGCCATAACTAAATCAAGTTAGGATTAGCCCATTAGAGTAGACCAGTCGGGTTATAATTGGGCCAAGTACGGGCCGTCAAGCCAAATGACCATTTACACTTGGCAGCAGCCCGTGTGGGCTATACCACGGCATGGGAAGGTCAGAAAATTATAAAAATTTAAGAGAACATAAATCTCACTGGGCTTGGGGACCATCGCGGACCACGGACCCAGTGGACACCCAGAAGTGGAATCTGGCACTTGCCAGATGTGCCCCACCAATGCCAAAATTAGAATCTGGCACGTATAAATAAAACTGAAATGTAAGACATTTCAGCTGTCAGATTTCTTCTAAATTTACGGTAAAAGTCTAATGTATTTTTCTGCGCCCGCTCACAAAATCTGGGTCCCGATCGTGGCACGGTGACCGTTGATCGCGAATCAGACCCGTGCGACCAAACCCCATATCCGATCATCCCTAAATTTTGCATGGCCCTTCATCGGGACATGGAGCACTTATCTTATAAGTTTCATGGCCAAAGGGCCACCAGAACTGTCCTGATTCTCCAAACAAGCTCTACACCGCTAGTTGGCGGGCCACTAGTTCTAAAACTATAGAATAATGTCCATCTTACTGGGCTTGACGTCCATCACGAGAGTCGGACCTGGGTACTGCCCAGAATCGGTCAACTTGAGCCGAATGACGAGTGCATGAGAAGTGCAAATACCCTAAAGGAAGGAGTTGGAACTTAAGTGAATTGAGTCATCTACTCTTATGCAAAGTTGAGGATTTCGGACCGTCGGTTTGCGACCAAACTTTACCCATGGAGTAAGGATATTTCTCTGCTCATATCCGTATAGCCGCGGCCCTGATTGACTATCGGTGACCGTTGAACAGACTTCTTATCATATCTGTCGATCGGCGCATCCAAATGACGGGTCGATCATATTCATACGTAGATCATCATTAGGGCTAGCTATCCTACGGTGTATATTGACTCGTACACCCCATAGTGGGCCCTAAAGGTTAGAAAGACCCTCTCATAGGTCTAGTATAGTGAAAACCCATCCCTTAGGGCCATTTACACCAAACCTGAGACTATATAAAGGCCTCATTTGGGGCACCCCTCTCCCCATATGAATTTTCCCTAGAGAAAGGAAAGAGAGAAGAGAGAAAAGAGAGAAAGGGAGAAGAGGAAGAGGAGAAAGGAGGAGAAAGAGAGAGGAAGAAGAAAGGAAGGGGGTGTGTGGTAGGAGGTAAGGCCCAAGGAAGCTTGGGGCCTTAGAGAAATATCTTTCCTTTCCCATATGCACAACTACAAGCCACTTCTATCCGAATAGGGAGGTAAGCACCCATCCTTTTTGTAATCTTTTGAGTTGAGTAAGGATTTGTATGAAATCCTAACATGCAAGTGCATTGTCTTAGGATTCCGGCCGATCAACATCGAGTTTGGCGTTTCTAGGTCGTTTTCCAAGATCTCAACGATCCATAGGTGCGGACTATTATCCTTAGGTGGCCTAACACCAATTATAGTTAGAGTTTAATGATTTTGTTTGCTTGGTATGTTGTATGGAAGAATCTAGAGGAACCTAGGGATGACATATTGTTGGAATTGTATAAATTGCATGTTTATTCCTCTTTGATGTTAATCTTGCCTCTCTCATGATTAGTGTATAGATGATTACATGCTCATGTTTGGTTGATTTCTTCTTCTCATATGTGTTGCTTCATCTTGTGTTTGATTCCTTTGCTCTTATGTACTTGATCCTTTGAGGTGTAGGAAGTGCTTAACTTCCTCACCAACCCACACCACACACATACACCTTATTCATGATATTAGTAGCTTGCTTGCTAGAGAAATTTGAATTGTATGTTGGGTAACATGAGAATATGGTGTTGAATATGTTTGATGGTACATTAGTAGTTGGCATGCTATGAATCATTATTCCTACCCTTGGGTTGGTCAGGAACATGAGGAGAGCGAAGGTGGTTCCGCTGGTAGGACCACCTTGAGGCTAAACCCATGGGTTTGGACGAGTATGTGTGGGCGGTAGTAGTTAGGCTACATGGGTCTCTTGTACCCGATGTCGTTCCGCCACATACTTGCCTGGGCTCGTGCGGTTTAGTCCACTAGCTGACTCACCTAGTTTGTTAACCTTGTTTGCTCACATATGTATGGAAACTGGAACACCCCACCACCATTGTAGCCCATCGATACCGGATGGAATATTGATCCACAGTCTCGTGAGCTGGGCATGTTGGAATGAGACACTATGTCCGAGCTGTTGGCCTACGCTGGGGTGACGCGCCTCCTCGTAGTGACGGCGAGCGACCCCACATTCAGCACCCCCCATATGCTTGAAGTCGGGGATGGGAAAAACCCGATGGGGTCAAGGATCGCGGGGTCTCGGCCTCACACATTGGGGGGTCTTGGCCTCGCAATTAGTTCAGGGCATTTGATACGTGGGGTGTATCAGATTTCCAAATCGGCTAGATGAATGAACTTAACTAAGAACCCGGTTAACATCATCATTGTATGGCATTAGCTAGGTTAGCGACTCAGCAGTCGAGGTCGCACTGAGGGAGTGTTGGCATTGGCGATCGTTAGATGTTGTCGCACGAGGGAGTGTTGTGGTGAGGGCATACATCATATCATCCTGCATGCATGCACATTAACAAGACTAGATAGATGTTTATGATTGATTGCTTTTCATTAAATTCTTATTATAATTGATGCCTGTTACAACTTATGGCTAATAGCACCCACTGAGTTGATCACTCACTCCCACTCTGGGACGGTGTTTTAAAACACCAACTAGACCCGTTCATAGATGCAGGTGATACAGATTTCGTGGAGCCCTGTGATGCGAGCCTCGAGGAGGAGGACGAGTTCCCTTACTTCCAGTTGATGAGTGGGACCCCGTCGAATCAGTAGATGGGTTGTTGGATTGCCGAGTAGCGGCTCAGATTTATTCCTTTGGTCATGTCATTCTTTTTTGTGAATTTGTTGGGCGTCACCTTGTGCGCTCGTTTGCATTCTCTTGAGCATGTATATATAAGTATAATTGGTTTTCTTCTATTTCAGTAGACTTGTGTGGTTGTGCTTCATGTTCCAGGAAGTTCCATGCTGCGCCTTTTAAACCTGGATTAATCGCATATTGATGAAAACCGATTATAAGTGACCCCGGGAACTCGGGAGTCGAACGTATGCACGACCCCCGATTTTCAGGGTGTTACATTTTGGGCGCCAGGAAAAAAGAAAAAAAAAAAAGAAAAAAAAAAAAGAAAAGAAGAAGGACATCGTAGGAAGAGTTAAACGTGCTAATTTTTTCCTACTTTTTATTCGGTACATTCAACCTACAGAATCCTCTGTAACTCTAGGGTCTGTTTGGGCGGTGGGATTAGAAGGGATCAGGTGGGATGGGATTCATCTGGTCCCGTGCCAATTCCACTCCATGTTTGGGAAGAATAGAAGAGCCTGGAATTACATTAAATAGAATTGCATTGGGTCCCATGCCAGTTTCACTCAATGTTAGCAAGTTGTTATAGGTCCCACTATGATGTGTGGGCTATATCCACACCGTCCACCCATTTATTGAGATTATTTTAGAGCATGGGCCAAAAAATCAAGTAAATCTAATGCTCAAGTGGACCCCACCATAGAAAGCAACAGGGATTGAATACTTACCGTTGAAAACTTCTTTGGAGCCACATAAGTTTTGGATCTACCTCATTTTTAGGCCCATGCCATAAAATGAGGTTAGAAAACAAATGAACAATTTAGATATAACACGTGTGTTATTCTTAGTAATTTCAAATGATGGTGGGTATATCCATTCAATATACCACCGTATTATCAACAAAGCAGGGTATTAATTGTATCCCATGGCAATAGGGGACAATCCCTGTCGTGGCTAATAATTATGTTTTTTTTGAATCCCATCCCACCTAATCTCTTCTAATCCCACTGCCCAAACAGGCCCCTAGGCAGTGGCGAAACACACATCCACTTTGTGGCCCACCAATTTCTATACCGAAAATCCACTCCATCCATCAGACGCTCTCCTTGATTCTAGTTTTGGAAGACATAAATCATCCTTACTAACAACTCTAGTGGGCCACATCACAGGGAACAGTGAGAACGGGACGCCCACCATAAGTTTTGTGTGGGGTCTCACCGTGATGTTTATCTTCCATCAGACCCGTTCAACAGGTGTGTCTTAATAGGATGAATGGGAAGACAGAAAAATCAACCTGATTGAAATCTCAGGGGGCCACAGAGCGTGAAATTTTAATTATCCCCTGTAATGTGACCCGTGTGAGTTTTTATCCGTCTGATTTTTTTCTGGAGAGTGAACATAAGGGTTATTACTGAATGGACGGAGTGGATTTCACAAAAAACGACATGATGGCCCCAAAGAGTAGGTGTGGTAGACGATGACAGTCCGCATTCAACTCCACGGTGGGGCCCACCTCTTAAACGATCAGACATGCCATTCACTGGCTGGAGCTTTTTACAGGACTACCCCTTTGCCGCTCGTGAGCGGATTCGGTGAGACCCCGGCTTCATCCAATAGGGTGCGGCCCGGATTACCGTGGGGCCCACCTTGATCTATTTATTATGTATCCACGCCGTCCATCCGTTTTTAAAAATCATTTTATTACATTATCTCAAAAAATAAGTATATCCAATTATCAGGTGGACCATACCGTAGTAAACCGTGGTGATCGACCGTCCTACCATTAAAAACTTCTTAAGGCACACCTTAATGTTTATGTAGTATTTATTTACCATCCAATCTTTTAATAAGGTCAAATAAGGATAGAGGAAGGGTAAAAACAAATATCATACTGATCCAAAACTTTTGTGGCCCACTAATGGTCAATCACAACTGTTTCTTTTGGATGGTCCACCTGATAATTGGATCTGCTTCATTTTTGGAATAATACATTAAAATGATATAGGAAAAAGGATGGACGGTGTGGATAAATAATACATACATAAAAGTGGGCCCCACGATGAGGCAGCACCGTTTTGGGTGAGGCTGGGGTCTCACGGTAAAAGGAGTGACTGCAGTTCACGGTAAAAGGAGAGACTGCAGACAATGGGACACTTCATTTAATGGCTGACGATGTTTCGTTAAATCAAGGACTGAATGTTGGAAAACTCATCGAGGTGTGAATTCCAACATGGGCCAGGCGAATCCACCGTTGATCTATGAAGACAGTAGGTTTGAAGGAGTCAATCCACCGTTGATTGAACACCCCCTAATAAAAGGGCGTGATTGGATGATCATTTCATAGCCATGCAGAATGGACCGGAATCCCAGGCTCTAAGGGGCCCACCATGTTGTATATGTAAAATATACTCCTTCCATCAGGTTTTATCCTCGGTTATAGGCACTGGTGAAAAGATATCCAGATCAACGGTTCAGGTGGGCCACACCACATAGATCAGTGGTGATGGGACGCCAGTAATAGGAGTGTAGGACCACCACGGTGTATATCTTTCATCTGACCCGTTAATCAAGTGTAACTCCCCAAGATGAAGGGAAGATAGAAAAATCAGCATGATCAGAAACTCAGGCACACTGCACCAGCCCCATTGGTATGGCTTAGAGTGTTTTTTTTTTTGTTTTTCTTAGTCGGCAGCGATCTTTTGCATGTATACTTCAAATAAGGTTTCTCACCTTATGGACGGAGTGGATTTACATATACAACACGGTGGGGCCCACGAAGCTTGGGTGTTTTAGGCAGGGCCGTGAAAAAACAGGTGTTGTGTAGGCTTCAGCTGCAGGAAAAATGAATAGGCATGCTTTTATTTGAACGGCTATGATCATCAACTCATTCAGTCTTGAGTCTTTTCATGACTCGCCCATTTCATGACCGAACCGGCTTCACCCAAGATGGGGTTGACTCAGCCAATGACTCGGTATATTGAACCAGTTCGGTTGGAACAGGTACGAGTGGAATTGGACGGGTCTCATCAACTCATCCCACTCAACCACACCCACATTAGATCACACACTATAATGAGGTAAATGGAATTTGCAACGAGGTGCAGCTCTCAAGTGCTCATATCAATCATTTCCATCTCTATATTATAGGGCTGAAAGTTGGGTGGGCTCAATTCGGCCAACCTGGGACTGAATCGACATTGCGTTGGGCTCGGGTAGGATGTATCAGGTTGGGTCTCAAGCTTAGGTTATATAAACACCAACCCAATAAAAGTTGGGTTGGGCTTAGGTTGAAGTCTCAGGTTGCCCTGCCCATCCTGAACCCAATAGATATATAAGTTATAAATTATAATTGAGTATGAATCATCTGTGTTGAAGGCATAAGAAATTCTAATGCAGCTAGATCTTATGGCATATATCCACCTGACCAAACCCTATTGGGTTGGGCTTGGGTTGAGAATTCCCAACTCGATGTTGGGTTGGGTTGGGTTGGATTAGGGTTGAGGTATAAGAACCTTGGGTTGGGCTAGGGTTGAGCACCAACCCGCTCAACTTTCAACCCCACTACATTATACAGGTATATATGTTACACTGCAAGAAGTATGGGACATTTTTGCCCTTGCAAGTAGTTTCTAATAGTTAATAACTTTATGTATTTAAGGACTATGAAAAAATAATTTAAAAAATTGAATATTTAGAAATGTGAAAATGTACATCATTTATTTGTAAATGCCACTTAATGGTTTATACTATTTTCGGTATATGTTGACTATCTCATTATAATTAATTTTCTGCAATCACAATTGGTAACTCCCAATTACATACATACTAGGGTTACTTTTGTAAATTCACCTTGTTCATCAGGCTAGCTGTCCCATTAACAATTAAGGACGGAGAGATGGTGTGACCCACCTGAATCACCGCTGCGCTTGATTTTTTCCCCTTAGCCTAACATGTGATTACACATCTAATTGTCGAAGTAAATCTTCTGGACCCATCAAGGTGGACCCCTTGAAAAATCAAGGGTGTGTGTTCCTTTATTTTCAAATTTTCCATCATGCTTGGGCTTGAGTGGGCTTTAGCTAGGCCCTGTATAAAATTTAGGGCCAAGCTCTGGTTGGACTTGTTTGCCCATCACAAGCCCATTTGGGATGACATAAGTGTCCCTATAGGTGGACCACTGCATGTGCATTTTTGAGCTTATACACTAGTCTAATCATCCTCAAATTGTGGGTTTTGTTCATCATCAAGATTATGGTGGGCCCCACATCACTAAGTGGTCACATGGTCCGATCTTCGCACAGATGGACCAATTTGAATCAAAACAACATAATATACATAATGTATTAATGTTAAATGGTTAAGATTATGTAGGAACATGTGAGCTCACTTAATTTAGGAATTTACACATTTAAAAATCAAAATAGACTTTTAGATGTGATGGATTTAAATTTTTCAAAAAAAAAAAACAATAGGACAATAGCTTAGCAGAAAAGCAAGGAAGAGAGAGAGTGGGGGAGAAGAAAAAGGGAAAGTGGAAAAAGGAGAGAGTGCTTACTTATGCTTCCCTCTCTCATTTCTTACGTCTGCACAAATGTCATCTCAAGAACAGGGCTGACGCAACCATGGGACCCACAAGGCCCACTAATTGGATGTTTTGAACCATTCAATTAATCTTTTTGTGTGAACTTTCCAACAATACCCATATACACATGTGGTCAACCAAATAGTTTTATAGAATATAAAACGGATGGCTTAGAATACATCTCTTCGATCTATGATTTTTATCAAATAAAGTAAAATAAGTTTTTCATGTTCTTTCTCTTACATTTGTTGTATGCATTGCATTAGTGAGCTTAAATCCTCTATTGCCATGGTAAAAATTGTAGATGTGATAGATGTATTCTACGCATTTACAATCCCATTTAGATATAATCACATTTTTAAAATGAAAAAAACAAAATAAAAAAATAAAAAAATATCGTTAATTATAATTATCTCTTTAATCGACGTCAAATGGATAAATAATCTAATACTAATCGTTCAAAGTAGGTCTCTCTCTGATTTATCCTAGATGGATGAAAATGATAAGAGCCAACATGTTAACTTAGAGCAAGACTAGGCAAGCATATAGAACCATCCAAAGGGTGAACCCCACATGTGTAAGCATGTGGACATGTGAAAGGAGACATTGTTAGGGTGGGGACGTCCAAGCTCTCTCTCTCTTTACTCATTTAGCATAAGATCTACATACAAGTAGTTAAAGTCTCATGAAGAGACACCCGTTGTGGTTCCCCCTCTCCCACTGTATAGATTTTGGAATACCACATCTAAAGTAATAGGATCTCATCTTGTATCTATTTACCTAAATTGGCCAAATCCCTACACCGACAATTGACATCCACCCTTAATCTAATTTTTGTATAAACTAGGTAGTGAACCATAAGATCTTGATCATCGAAATTACTATTAAACACAATTAAAATATTTTAATGGTTAAAACAAAAGATCAATGATTGAAAACTTTTGATAAGACATTTAAAACATTTTGAGTGCCCGTTCCAATTTAAAAACCACTTGATGAATGGTCCAATTTATCATATCTGAGTTATAAGAATGTTCTTAGGTAATTAGTTGATCCCTAATTGGTTATATGAACCTCAACTGTGTCCTAATGCACGTACCCAATCATATATGTATATGAACCACTGCAGTTACCTCCATGTAGCAGGCTAAAGTACACTATACTAAGAACTTGAGCTTGCACACATCCTTGAGTTTAAGGATTTGTAAAAACGAGCAGATATACAAGTCAATTTAGTTTAAGCATGATGGGACTTCCAATCTAAAGACTTCAAATAATCATCTAATGTAAGCATCTCTAACAAGTTTAATAATAATATCCTTCATTCATGGATTACTCATCATCTCATGTTAGGTAAGATAAAAGTATCAACTTGTTGTTCAGCCCAATGATGAAGACCTTCCATCCCAAATCGTCATTAGCTGTCACCTTCCATTCTTAAAACTTGTTATGTGATTAGGAAATAACATAGTACTTAGATTGATGGAACATAATTCTTCATTGGCTAGTGGTCGCTCTGTCCAAACTTAAGTTTTTGAGAATAGTAGAGAAGCTCTATACTTTAATTCATGTTTTCGTATATGTTTTAAGGTAAATTCATAAATGAATTATGACAATAATAACATGTCCACGTAGGATTTATGGTCATCATAATCTATGGTCAAGATCATTAATATCAATAGTTAAGATAAATACTATGATGGATAAGGTTCACATGGCACATAACCATAACTGACCCGGACCCTATAGGACAGTCAAGTATTTAAATAATTGATTCATGTGCTGGAGATTCAACCCAAATTCTAATCCTATCTGAATTACTAGAACAAATCCAGTTTGATTGTTAATCATGCTAAAGTTATATATTTGGTTTTGATTAAATCCAATTAGATGGTTCTAACATTTGGATATTAATAGGGCATTGGTTGCCCATCAATTCTGATATCTTAAATCATCTACAATGAAATACAATGAACACATTGGATATTGTTGATGTTGTTTTACATGTTTGAATATAAAGAAAATTACATACATTTTTTATTTTATTTTTTAGACACACCCACACACGCCGTAGTGGGATTTCACCACCTATGGTTATAGAACCCAAGACCTTGTGTTGAAACTCCTCCGAGTCTACCACTAAGGTAAGGGCTCGAATTCAAATTACATACATTTAGGTAGCTTGAGTTGAGTAACACCTTAATTTACCTTAAGGGCTTTTATGCAAAAATCTGCAAGAATTATGATTTTTTTCAAAAAATACCCAACTATTAAAAAGTGATTTTTGTTGGAAGGTGAAATAACAAAATGCCCTTTGTCTTTTTTCTTTTCCAAAGATAGTTCTATAATGGGCCATGTGGTGTGCAGTTGACATCCAACTCATTTAAAACATGCACCCCTCCTCGATGATTAGATACCCCAAAAATAAGGTAGATTTAATCACTAGGTGTCCCACACCATATCAAACATTATAATTACTCGAAAACCTTTGTAGGTTTGGTCCATTTATTTATTGGATTGACCTAATTTTGTTTTGTCTCATCATCAAGTTGGGGGTGCACCTTTGATGTAGAGAGGGTTGCGGATAATTTCATGGACAAGATGGACCAAAAAAGGCCCGATTGGAGATGGAGATATTCTGGACAGTCAGAACTTAAAATGGATGTATTTTGCAAACTGGAACAAGTTATCCGGCATAAAATATATGATTTCGAAGTAGGATGAGCTACTTTAGTCACCCAACCCCAACCCCACTATGTCGGGTTGCACAAGCCGAATTTGCGAAATACCATCAAATCGACGGTCGCTTTCCTTTTTTAATTCTGTTTTTACTATAAATAGTAAGTTTTAGTTTGATTATAATTATTCACCCGTTGGGATTTAGGAGTTGTGCTCAACATGAAAAGTGCTTAGAATAACTAGGAGAGCGACTCGGAAGCCAAATACGACACTTACTATTTTGATTGAAAACCTTGCACACTAGTAGACATCACAATCGTTTATAAATAGTAAGTTGTGAATTCTACGAGTTTTAGTCGTAGTTTGGTTCTGATTTCTCTCCCATTGCTTAATATCTCTATTTAAAAGGTTGTGAACTCATTTATTTCATTCATCAATCAATTTTAAATTTTATAGAATTTATTTTCTATTTTTCTTGTTCATTTCCTCATGGATTCGAGGAGTCTCTGTGAGGAGTCCAGAGAAGTTTCGTGAATTCAGAATAATTATCCCCTTAAGGAAGATAGTGCTTGACCTCACATCCTTCCCTGCATCAACCTCTCAAACACTTTTGATGTTATACACACACAACATGGGACCCGACAATGATTAACTCTACGTTTTTATTTTTATTTTTATTTTTAAAAAAAACAGACAAGGCATTTCAGACATTTCATTCTCCAAAATATCTTTTATGGACTTTAAACTGGTTAAGGACTTTGCCCAAAATATCTTTTGCTAATTGGATGTTAGCAACATCCCCAAACCTTTTAAAATGGCAGATGGGTTAACCTATTGTTATTTGATCACCTACATCGGGCCACATCATATGACCAGTTTTTCAGACTTTTGAAATTTGGGTACTTCAAAATATTAAATACTTTGAGCAAAATACATGTAAAAGCATATTGTTAATGGGTTGGATTCAAGATGATTGTTTGTGTACAAATATACGGATCCAGATTGAATTCAGGCATTCATTGGATCTATTTTAATCTAATTTTAAATGGGAATTTGGATTTTTGAATTTGGAATCGGGTCCAAATCGGTTCCAAGCTCAACATGATCCGAATTTGGGTTCATGAAAAAACATACATTGTCCATCATTTTAAAATAACAAATAGCACTAGACATAGTATAGAACTAAGAACGAGATCATCTACATAAGAATGGGTACTGAATTGGGCACGTAGACCCGATTTTTAGCCAGACCCGAGTTTGTGTAGCCAAATCCAATGCTATTATGAGTCGGGCGAAATCGGAGGAAAAAATGAATATGTATATATATATATATATATATATATATATATATATATATATATATATCAAATCGGATACTTCGGATCTCCACAGACTCGATACATTGACAATCTCATAGAGAATGGTTTTGCTTACTAATCATTGATGTGGAGTTTGGGTCTGATTTTTCAAAAGAAAGGTAGGTGAAGTGGGGAGTTGTTCTATTGGAAGAAAAAGAGGTCTCGAGTCCGACCGTTTGAACCATAGGTTATGATTCATCAGTGGATAACTTCCAACCTAGTAAGTTAAGATCAAATCCAACCCTACCAATATGTTGGCCTGACTATGGAAATCATCTAATACAAAATCCGGATGTATTTACTCATTAGGTGGGCCACATCATAGAAAACAATGTCTACCCATTCATAAATAGAAAAGTACAAGTGTGGTCCATTTAATGAGTGGATACAGGTGATTTTTCCCCAAGTAAAATTTCATTGTGGGGCCAACCTATTGGACAGATTGGATGTCTTAGACACATGAAAGGCTGGAAGTTATTTACTGTGTGAATTTTCACTTGTGGTCCAACTGGTTGGACTTTGAGACCTCTGTTAAGAAAAGAAAAATAACCATCCACCCGCATAGTTTATAGAAAACGGCGGTGGTTGTTTAGTTGTATTGTACAACGTTATGGGTGTTGGCACTAGGTTGTTTTTTATCACCTGTGGTGTGTGGGGGCATGTCAAAATTGTTATTATTCGAGTTAAAACAATCAACTTTGACTCCAAGTGTCAAAATATATAGATATGCCAAATATGAGAATATCGATCATCTACTTAACCACTTATATAATATTTGTAATGATCAGGTGATAATCACAAGGTGGGAGTTCTTCCTCCGAAGATGGGTCACACCTTACCTTTCACAAGAAAAGACTTTGTAAATTGGTGTAATCAAATAAAAGGAAAAAAAATAAACTATAGTCAATCATTAAGAACAATTGTAAGAACGCTTCTTTTGAAAGAACTAATTATCCTAGATAAGGATTTAGTCCAGTGTATGAGTATAAATTTGGATTAATATTTAAAAAACTATTGTTAATGAATTATCACTATTAAAATAGACTGAGTTAAGATAAATTGATATATTTGATTTATTTATTGTATTGGATTATGTGTTGCTCCACTAATCTACCCACTATTTATAAATTATTTTTATAATCATTCTTCAAATGTTTCTTTTTTTTGTTGGACGGTTATAACAATTAAGGCATCGCCACCTAGATCCTTCTCTTATTATGTTTTTCATTTTTAATGTTCCTCCTCTCTTAGCTAAGCTCTACTTCCATCGGTTGTAGTTTGCTTTTCGACCGCATTTTGCTTCTAAATATCTCGAATAAACTACTTTTTCGGTCCTCGATAGCATACAATATTAAATCGATGCTAGTTATAATTTCACAAAAAGCACTTCCAATATTTAAGAAAAACTTTTCATACCCTTGTCATATGTGATGTAATGGCATACGTAACCTCCTTATTAGCTTTTTAATAAAACTTAGAAACAATGTGCAACACTAGGGTGACGGATATGATAGAGTAGAGGTGAAAATCTAAATACAGTAACGCCAACCTTTTACATAACACTTGGTGAGATATTGTACTAATCTGGTCCATCCATATGCTGTGCACTAGCATGAATGGTTGATATATATATATAAAACAATACCCATTGGACATTATATTTTATCTGATCTGTGGACATTGAGGCAACGGTGGAAAATGAAATAGGTCATGGTAAAATTTTTAGTAAGGTCACGTGAAAAAAAGCGGTGGATGGTGTTATCTAACAGGCTTGATGTTTTAAACATGGTCCATCGAAGCTAGATCCAGGTAGATGGACGGATGCGATTGGTGCATTATCCCGGCCTAAATGCTGCCTAGAGCTGGCTATACTACATTCCAATACTCCTGAATCTACCGCATTATCTTCATTTTTGGAATCGATATGGAATCCAGTATCATTACAAACGATGCTGCTTATCGATCCCTCACGCAAGTGTGGGAGAATTGACCAGGTGCTAGCCACACACCACCGACCTCGGTGGTGTGTTGACGCCACCAACTTCTGTGGGTCCCACCAGATGTATGTGTCATATCTACACCGTCCAATCATTTTTCAAGGTCATTTTTAGGTGTGGGCCGGAAAATGAGGTAGATCCAAAGCACAAGTGTACTACACCCCAGAAAGCAGCTGAGACGATGGCTCCAATTGTTGAAACCTTCCTAGGGCTCACCATGATGTTTATTTGCCATCCAAACTATTCATAAGGTCACACGGACCTGGATGAATGGCAAACTCAAAAATCAGCTTGATTCAAATCTTCCGTGGCCCTTAGGAAGTTTTCAAGGGTAGACGTTCAACTCCCACGCTTTCTATAGTGTGGTCCACTTGAGCTTTAGATCTTCCTCTTTTTTGGGCCCATGCCCTTAAATGATCACTTAAAATGTATAGACGGTGTAGATCATGGCAGGGCTCACAGAACTTTGTGACCTGAACACACAATCCAGCCCTTAGGTACGGCCTTTGACCGTAGCGGAGCTTGAGATTTGTGTTCGATACGCATGCCGTCCATCCATTTTTCCAGCTCATTTTAGTAAAGAAGCCCAAAAATAAAGTAGATACAAATATTAGGTGGACCACGCCCCAGGAAACAGTGGTGATTGAACCACCACCATTAAAAAATTCCCAAGCCCTGTATAACATTTATTTTCGAACTTTTTTTTTTTTGGCTCATAAGAAGTTTTTAATAGTCAATCACCACTGTTTCTGTGGTAGGGTCCACTTGAGCTTTATATTACTTTATTTTTGGTCTCATGTACTAAAATGATATATAAAAATGGATGGACCACAAACATATACTACCCATACATCAAAGTGGGCCCCACGGTCGGGGCTGCGATTGTTGTGAGGGGACACCTAATCCGCTCCCCATCCTAGTGGGTGTTGCCCTATAACCGTCTGGGGCCCACTTTGATTTATTTTGTTGTATGCTGATGCTGTCCATCGGTTTTTCTACCCCAATTTAGGATGTAAGCCTAAAGTTTAAGAAGAATTAAATATTAGCTAGACCATACTGCTAAAAACAGCTACAAATGACAATTAAAAGCTTTTTGTGGGCTACAAAAGTTTTGGATCAAGCTACACTCAAGTTGGATGGCAAATAACCCTTGTGAAAACCTTCTAATGGGCCCTTTCGAATTTTTAATGGTGAGACACTAAATCACCATTGTTTCTTGTGGTGTGGTCCATCTCAGATTTAGGTTTGCTTAATTTTTGAGGCCATGTCCTAAAATGGGCTCGAGAACAGATGGACGGTGTGGGTATACAAGATATCATGGTAGGCCCATGGTAAGGGAAACACAAGTAACACCTAATCCGCTGACACCATACTCCACCTTTTTTTGGCCACTGATGTATCAAGCACACGGTATCCAAACCGTTGAAATGGTCGGCCTCATCATGAAAATCACTTGGCTTGAAACTAATGCCAATCAGCACATTAGATGGTCCAAACATGCATGCTTAGGTCATGAGTTTGAGTATCCATTGTGGTGAAATCTTACTATGGTGTAAGTGCATGTGGGGTGTAAATCTCTCTCTCTCTCTCTCTCTCTCTCTCTCTCTCTCTCTCTCTCTCTCTCTCTCTCTCTATATATATATATATATATATAAATATATATATAATATGGACAGCTTTGCGGCTTCGAATGCTCCCCACACATGACATGTTGGCGGGAGAAAAAGTACAGTGGCACGTGAGCACAACTTGGCACATTCGATTCATCAATTGGGTGGGCCCATCATGTAAACAAACCCTGATCTGAGAACTAGGCTAGTCAACGAATTGGATGCGCTGTAGGCACAAAACAAATGGGTTATATTAGGATATGAGACTTAAAATAATGCAGATCAAGAATTGAAATAAACCACACTAAGAAAAAGTAGGAATATAATGCCTATCATTGAAATCAGTTTAGGGCCACCAATATTTTAGATTAAACAGATCATGTTGATGTTTGTTTTTCCTTTATATTGGTGGGAATTGACTTATAAACGCCCTGGATGGTTTTAATTTTGAGTGGCCCATTCTACTGTTTTGGTGTGTCTATTTGGTCTTAAATTCAGCTATGTGGAAAATGTGTGAGGTTTGCTGGTGTGCCAGAACCGATAGGGTCTGATTCAAATTGCAATCATGGATCCCTTGTGTCGAAATAGAGCGAGGCTTAGTCGTGACTCGACCATTTATTTATTCAACCAATTGTCGTACGCTCATTATTTAGATGATTGGCGAACATTGAGGCTCTTCCTCCAAATGATATCTTATTGCCTTAGAAATCAAATGACTTGCGAAGGTGTAACAATTGTGTGGTCGGAATGAAAATGAGAGGAGATGGATGCAGTGAGAAGATGCGAATAAATTACTACCATGAAAAGAACACTTGCCTGACTGAGAGCAGCAAAGTGCTTCCGAGAGCAGCGTGCCAATGAGCAAAGTAGAGGCAATGCTTAGAATTACAACTATGATTGGCCTAATCTATGAGCGTGGGCGGACAATTTCTTAAACTACTGTATTCCTTAAGATCCGGCACATAGGCGCAAATGGAAAAGAATTACAAATATTTGTTATGTTCTAAGTTAGTTCGGCGAGTGCGCAAGGATATGTTGAATCTAAATCTACACTAAAGGTCTGCTACTATTAAGTAGGGAGAGACTAAACCTAAATATACAATGTTGCGCTAGATTAATAATTATATTTGTTGTTAGGTTTTGAGAGCGGGCGATCCTCTTCTTAGATACGCTTCTAGTATTTATAGGCTTCAAAGAGAGTGACAAGAAAGTAATTGTCCATCCGCATGAACCATCGTGTGCAACCAATTGGAAAAGGAGCGGTTACACTTTATCATTCATAATTTCATCTATAAATATGCGTTTTGAAGCTAACGTGGCTAGAGCAACCGTTCATTTAGAGGTGGGCATCGAGTCGAGTCGAACCAAATTGGGTCCAACTCGACTCAATCTGAAATTTTCAACTAACTGACCCGAACTCAGTCCGATCTGGGACCGAATCCAGGTCAGCTGACTTGATCTAATTCGATGCATTGGTGGCCTGACCCGAACCGAGTCCGACTCAGTCAGGGAAACTGAGTTGGATCGGGGTGGGTATGATCAAATCAGGTTCAGTACGGAAGGCGAATGGGTGGGATAGAAGAACTGAAGTAGGTGGAGACGTGGAGTGCAAGTCAGAACCGGGAGCGGATTGGTTGGTGGTGCATTGGCGTCAGCAAGTTTTGTTGGTCAAACTATGAAGTATGTGTTATATCCAAACCGTCCATCCGTTTGGAGAGCTCGTCTTAATGCTTGAGCTGAAAAATAAGAAAGATCTAAAGATCAGTTGGACCACACTACAAAAAACAATGGGGGATTGAACGTTTACCATTGAAACCCTTTCGGAGATCACGGAAGTTTCGGAGCAATATGAAATTTGTTTTTCCTCTTCAAAAATGTATTTTTAACCTTATTAACAAATTATATGGAAAATAAACATCATGGTGGGCCCTACGAATTTTTTAATGATGAAAATCATTATCCTCTTTGTTATTTTTAGTGTGTTCCATTTAAGCTTTTTATATGATTCATTTTTTTTTTCAAATGATCTTGAAAAAGGATAAACGGTATGGATATAATAAATACATAATTGTGGGGCCCATGTAATTTTGTTCTCATTTGAGCAGTTTGTACAACTCGGAGCTCAAGGCGTGTCTCTGCTTGTCTTCGCACGACACGTATCTACACTAGCTGTGAGCTGTTGTGTTGACGTGCACATCATGAAATTGGATTGCGTGGTACCGAGTAATTCAGTGCACTCTTATCATACTGAGTAAACTCTGTTGGGGACCACCGTGAATGCATGTGGTTTATCCACACCGTCCATTCGTTTTTCCATATCATTTTAGTGGTTGAACCCAAAATTGATGCATATCCAAAGCTCAAGTGAACCATACCACAAGAAAAAGTATAAGTATTAATTTTCACCGTTGAAATTTTTATAAGGCCCTAGTGATGTTTATTTGTCATCCAACATGTTCATAAGTTCAAAAAGGCAGGGATGAAGGGAAAAAACAAATATCGGCTTGATCTAAAACTTCTTTGGCCCCCAATAATTTTTCAACGGTAGATGTTCAATTCACATTGTTTCCGGTGGTGTGCTCCACCTGAGGATTGGATACACTCCATTTTTTGGATAAAACCTTAAAATTATCTGTTAAAAAAGATGGACGATGTGGATAAATTGCATGAATGATAGTTGGGTCCACAAAGTTTACTCAATACATGTAATGCATTACTCCAATCCGCTTCCATGTTACACTAGCTAATCTACTTCCGAGTTTCAAGGTCTGGTACATCTGCCCAACACAACCTCATTAATGCGCCACCCACTGGCTCACCCTTCTTAAGAAACGGTTTAACCCTAACATTTTATTTCTTAACGGTTAAAGCTGCAAACATCCAACGACTCTATTTTAACTCCATGTGACTTGGCTGGATTGGATCGGTCCGGATTGGCCACTGATTCGAACTCGATCCGATGTACGGTCGGATTTGAGTGGGCCTACTCGAATCGACCTGATCCCGACCTTCGTTTTGGATCGGATCCGTCAAATCAGGTCGGATTCTGCCCAGCTCTACGTCCATATCTACCCATGAAAACCAAAATACCAAAAGTATCCAAAGACGAATTGATACTCGAATTCCAACCACACATATGCTAAGTGGCAACATCAGCACCATTTAGATATGAATAGTGTCCCACTTCCATTTGAGATCTACTTGAATTGTCGGATGACCCTGCCACAACTAACCAACCTGTGACATGGTGGCAATACCATGTGGGGCCCAACGTGAGGTATGTGTTTTATGAAAGCCATTGGTGGTGTGTTGTTACAGGCCTCTTCTTGACGTGTTATATCCACTTTGTTCATTAATTTTGTAAGATCAGTTGCAGGCATGAGCCAAAAAATAAAGCAGATATATTGGATCAAGATGATATTTGTGTTTTCCCCTTATCATGGATGGCAAATAAACACCGTGGTGATCATTGGGAAGATTTCACCTACAAGCGTAACGTTGCACTACTTTCTACAGTGCAGTTCACGTGAGATTTGGATCTATCTCATTTTTTAGCCCATGCCTTAATATAATTTTACAATATAGATTGATGGTATGGATGTAAGACAAGTCCCTGTGGAGCTCACAAAATTCAGTGACATCAACACACCTAACCACGCGTTTATCCAGTTCTATCCATTTTTCCAGCTCATTTTAACCTGTGATAAATTTATAATAATAATAATAATAATAAAACCTTAAGTGGTATGCACTATAAGAAAAATGAGGAGACAACGAAGGTTGAAGCTTTCTTTGGGCATACACTTATGTATAATTATCATCCAACATATCTAATGATGTCAGACAAGCCTAGACCGTGGAAAACATAAAAATTAGGTTGACACGAAGCTGCTTACTTGGGTCAGTCATGCCATCGAGCTGGACTGATGGACGGACGGGATTAACTCAGACGTCATGTTGGTACCAAAGAGCTATTTGTAGCAATGCTTCCAGCAGCGGTTGTTGCGTGGATTGGTATTGCTACAAAACCTCGTACTAAGATACTAGTTACCATCCGTCCAATGAGAAACTGAAACTTGTTGTAATGTATGAAAAGACAAAATTATCCTTAAATGAGCAGATGAAAATAAACAAAGGACACCTAATCATCAGACCCATTGAAGTAAATTCCTAGCCCACCAGCTCGACCCCGTGGATAGGACCACAGGCCATGGTTTCAGTAACAAATGACCTACTGTTAGAAAGGGAACATCAAGATAGACCGTTGATCCGTATAAGATCTTATCTATTCTTCGATCTAACGAACAAGATAAATTGGGTCCACTCCTACCTTTTTCATGATATATTCATAGTGGTACCGACCTCTTGGACGGTTCTGATCATCCATGGATATACCCAAGTCCCAACCAGTGGACTAGAGTTCGCTTTGCTGTTCGTGCGACATCCACGTATTTCCTTCGAAGCTATGGGTAGTTCTGTCTTTTCGGCAGCATACGATCTGCGACGCATGGGCGTCTGTAGTCTGAAAAGCATAGAGTCACCTGTCATATAAGCATTGACAAGACAGAAAGTCCCCAATCTTTCCCTGAAATTCCCAATACATCTGGACCCGGGTATTAGCCAGGATACTCGGGCCATGTTTCACTGATCCGGACCGTTGGAACTGCCGGAAGCGGATTGCGGATATTCCTGTTGACCGAACGGTGGGGCCCACCATGATTTATGTGTTTTGTACATGCCGTACATCTGTTTTTACAGCTCATTCCAGAGCATGAGCCCAGAAGTATGAAGAAGATCCAAATCTCAAGTGGACCACACAGCTAGGGTAATGACGAGAGCGGATTAGGTGAGACCCTGGATCCACACAGGTAAGTGGGTCCTCTGAATGTGGGGCTCATTGTGATGTATTTGACTACATCCACGCCGTCCATCTGTGTTGAAAGCCATTTTTAAGGTATGATAAAAAAAAATTTGAAGGAGATTCAAATCCCAAATAGACCATGGTACACGAAACAGTGGTGATTGACGGTTAAAAAATTCTTTTGGGTTGCAAAATATTTGGATCAAGATGATATTTATGTGGTCTCTTTATCTAGTTGTTTTTTATACCTTATTGATAGGTTGGATGGAAAATAAACATTTTTATAAAATCTGTGAAGTTTTTAATGGTGGGGATTCAATTACCGACTGTTTCCTGTGGTGTGGTCCACTTAAGATTTAAGTCAGCTTCATTTTTTTGGATCATCCCCTAAAATGAACTGTCAAAATGGTTGGACGGTGTGGATGTAAGGCATATAATCACTGTAAGCCCTATAGTCAGGGTCCCACCCACCTCGGTGGATCCGTCAGTCTCACCTAATCCGGTCCCAGTAATGACGTCCACGGTTGAAACTTTCGTCAGGGCCCACCATGATGTTTGTTTGCCAGAGAATCTGTCCATGAGGTCACACAGACCTCATGAAAGTAAAACAGAAATGAATGTTTGATCCTAATTTCCGTGGTCCTTGATACGTTTTCAACGGTGGGTGTTCAACCCACTCCGATTCTTTGTGGTGTGTTGATTTGTTGGGCTTTGTGGGGCCCATATGACATATGTGTTTTATATTTAAAACTTATGCGGCTCCCATGAAGTTTTTAACGGTGGACAGCCAATCACTACTGTTTTTTGTGGTGTGGTCCACTTGAACTTTATATCTGCTTCATTTTTAGTTTCATGCCTTAATCCAAGGGGGCAAAACTGAAGGACGGCGTGGATGTAAAACACATGCATCACCTTAGGCCCCACAGTTCCCAACACAGCCTCTCACACTGTTGTGGGTGGTGTCGGCAACACCACCACCTATCCGCTTTCGTTGTCCAACGGTAGGCGATCACGGTGCACCCCACAGAGTCGGGTCAACATGCCGCTTCCGAAAATGCAGGGCTAGACGTGGTTGGATTGGACCCTTAAAAATGAGAGCGGATTAGCTGTTAGCCGAATTACAGCTTACAGGTTGCTATCCTCACTTTGTGGGGCCCACCTTGTATTTGTTGTATTTCGTGCTGTTTATCTATTTTTTGCATCTCCAGATCCCAAACCTTAGAGAATATCCAAGTCTCAATGGACCATACCACTATAAAAAAAAAAAAAAAAAAAAGAGTGATAGATGACGGTCAATTATTATTTTTTTATTGTTGGATCAAACCGATCTTTGTATTTTCCCTTCATTTAAGTATTCTTAACATCATAAATATATTCGATGACAATTAAAACTCTATGTCAAGCCCTTAGCATATTTGGCCAGTAAACTTAAGCGGAATTGGATGGGATTGAGCTCTTTACAATTCATCCAATGATTATATCAAGGTATGTCGTAAGATGTTTTGATCTCATAGGATGAACATAGCATGTTTGGATACCAGAGTTGGATCAATATTGTTGGAAATGCTACTTAGAGCTGGGCATCGGATCGAGTCGAATCGGATTGGGCCCAACTCGACCAAATCCGAGTTCTGCATGACCTGACCCAAACTCGATCAGAACCGGGACCAAGTCTAGGTCCTCTGACCCAATCCGATCCTAACCCATGTGGCCCTGGACCGATCCGAGTCCGACTCGGTCAGGAAAACCAAGTCAGATCGGATTGGCCCAGGTTCGGATCCGATCCAAAAAAAAAAAGAGGAGAGAGAGAGAAAGACAGAGAGAGATTTTGTACCTTGATATGGCATCGCTTCTTCTTGTTGAATTTGAAGAAGAGGGAGAGCCATTGCAGTTCTTCTTTTCTTCTTCTTCTTCTTCCCCTTGGATAATCTGCAAAGGTATACAGAAACAGTTAGTGAAAAGAAATTCAAAAAAGGAACCCAAAGAAAAACATATAGGTACATCTATCTAATGTTTGGTAAGATCAATCAAGCACTGACCTGCAATTACTCTAATGAGAGATGTAACACTGTTCCTAGGAAATTCTTTATACCCCGGAGATGACTGGCAAAAAAGGATAATAAGAAAAATAGAACCGATCAGTTACAAAATACCACTTCATTGAAATTATCTTTAGGAAAGAATTTAAATCACACTTTGATGCATTATTCACAAAGAAGTATATCACGTGAGCTGCATATCATTATTCAACCAACAACTGCTGATCCCGACTGTTTATTCAGTGGGATCCAAAATCATAACATTCAGACATCCTAGCAATTGATAGGTAGCCAGAAAAACAACACTTCAAATGAAAAATGGCAATTGCCCATATAAAACAGAAAATTGAAATAGTTGCAATCATCTAATCTTTGACTTTTGGGAATCCAAAGTGGCGACCACCATGTGAAATATCTTGATCAACACATGTCTAGACGTGTGCAGTGAAGATGGCACCACAAGATAAAATTTCTCTTATTCATAACCATTTCCATAATTAATCAAATCAGTCGATGGCCACAATATGAACTTCTTGCAGAACTTAACAAACTCAAAATCTAGGAGAGATTGGATGTTGCTTCTTGCACAAAATAGCGATAGTATTTTGAAATCTTCATCTAATAACCCACCAGAAAAATATCAGAAAGACAATAAATAAATAAAAAGAAAATAAATTGAAGTAAAACATTTTTTGTAAAAAAAAAAGGCCACGAATTTTCCTAAAAGCATTCAATATCCATGTTTAAACTCAAATTGACTTAATAACACCAAGATGATCATGCAAAATATATAACTATAAGGTATCACTTTTACTCACATGTACACTACAAATCTGTTTGATAATCCTACAAGCATGTGTAGCTCAGAATTGATAAACATACTCACATGTACACTACAGATCTATTTGGAAAATCTAAGCCATCCATTTGATGGGTGCCACCAAATATTGCCCTAGCATTTATGCTTGTTCTAGCATTGTTATCAATTCCCAACATCTTGGGCTTTTGATCCCTTGCCCTGCCAAATTGCATTGTTATTAACAAATAGATGAAGGATCAAACAGGATACATGATGAAAGAGAAATACCTTTAACCTGTGTTTGGTTGCACTATCGTAGTGAATTGCAATTTGATGAAGAGCGGGTCACGGACAGTTCAATAGGTACTGTTTTGAAGATGTTGATGCCAAACTGAAATTACTTAGAAATTGCATATATGGAATAAAAAGATTTAAAAGTAACTGTCCAAAGCATGCTTCCTGGTTTAGATATTTCAAAAAACCAAAGCTAAAGACTTTTTTTTTTCTGTTATGACCGTCAGATTCTTCAACATTCAAGGGATGGTTGAAAATGAAAATATCCCATCTTTTTTTTATTTTTTTTCATCAACAAACTAACGTCCTAAACTCGTGGTTATAACCATTCAAAACAAACTGAATTTTAGGGTAATGGCTTAATGGCTGTTTAGAAACAAACTAGTGTCCTAAACTTCAACACACTGAAAAGATGTGTGTGCAATTTATGATACATGGCCCAAAATGGGTTCCAACATTGAAATGTAAACAGCGACCAGTCATGAAGTGCCAAGCATGCTCTAGAATCTCATTAGTGTTGAGCAATTTGCTCAAGGTGAGGCTGAAGAGGTATTTTGCAAATGCATCCCAATATAGCACATGTGTGACATATGGGTGAATAGTCATCAGGCAGGGATCGGCTTAACATGCCTTGACCATAAAAACAGGTCAGTCCACTCATCAGGCTGGCCATACATCTATGAGAAAGATAGATTGTTACATGAGAGGCCTGTTTGTGGGAACATGGTACTGTCCCTCAAGTTGTGGTACCTTGCCCCTATCTGATCAATCCTTTTTCTAAAAACCAGCTACACTCCCTGCATCCTTTCATCTCTGACCAAAGACCTAGAAAGAGATAATCACTTTCATTCCCTGGCTAGAAAAGAAAACCCCCACTAGGGGATGATCATCTCTCTCTTCCTTGGTTTCTTGATGTGGGTTTAGCTTACATGGGCTCCTTGTTTGTTTAAACTATTCAGTCTCTAATCACACCACTCCTTCAACTCTACCAGAATTCCATAAGCCTCAATATCATCAAACCAAAACCACCCACATCAAGAAGCATGTCCCCATCTTACCATGGATGAAGATGATTTCTCCTCCTCTCCTTCCCTACACTTCCCCCTCCACACGTACACATATTACCACTACTACAAGTACAGCCCATGTTCTTGCTCTTCAACGACATCTGGCAAGTGGGCCTCAAACCTTATAACTGAATGTGCACGTGCGATTGGAAACCATGTTTAATAAGCTACCATTGTAAACCATGTTTAATCAAGATCAAGATTCCAGCATGCAGTCATCATACATCCAAATTGGAACCAAATTCCAGCATCAAATAAAATGGGGAGAAAATAAAAATAAAAATGAAATACGGAATTTTGCATGAGAGAGAGAGGTAGAAATACTTTCAGACCACTGTCAAGCAGATAGGGACGGGACGACACTATGACGGACGGCGGGTTCGGATCGTGCGTTCGTTCGGGCGGGACAGTGACGGACGGCGGGACAATGACGGACGTCGGGCGCTGAAGAAGAAGAGGAAGAAGATCGGGTGAAAATAGGAAGAAGATCGGATAGGGTAACTTGGTAAAAAAGAAAAAGGGTCGCTCGTTCTTTACCGGGTAGGGTAAGAAAGAAAAGAGGGGTGGGGTTAGAGTAAAAAACTTAAAAAGAGTATTTATAGTACCCGCCGAGTCGAGTCTGTTCGGTTCGGGCCGGTTCCATTCAGTCCGGGTATCCGGGTCGGGTCGGTCCGGATAGACCTCTATCCGCACCCGATCCGAAAGACGAACGGATCTAGGTGGCCAGACCCGATCAGGCCGATCTCAGCTGTTGGTTCTGTTCAGAACGGTACCGAGTCGGGTCGGGTCGGGTCGGATCCACTGGATCGGGTCCCAAATGCCCAGCTCTAATGCTACCTAAACACGTTTGGTAAAATCATGGAATCGAGATCAAATGCTACAATTCCACCTTGCCTTGTTTGGCATGTAAACCAATCTTCGTGGGATTCTGTGTAGCATTGCAGATGATTTCTGGACGCGAATTAGCTACTGACTGGTTGAGTGGCAATCTCGCTACTGAAGTGACATCACCAGGTTTTTTGGGCCCCATCATGATGTATGTGTTATATCCACACTGTCCATCCATTTCCAGAGACCATTTTATAGCATGATCCAAAGATCAAAGCAGATCCAAAGCTCAAGTGGACCCCACCATAGAGAACGATGGGGATTGAACGCCTATCATTAAAAACTTCTTGGGGGCCAAAAAAGTTTTCGATCAAGCTGATATTTGTGTTTTCCCTTCATCCATGTCTGCGTTGACTCATTGACAAGTTTGACATCAAATAAACATCTTGGTGAGCCAATAAATGAATTAACGGTGGGCGTCACTATCTCCATTGTTTTCAATGGTGGGGTTCGCTTGAGCTTTGGATCCAATTCATTTTTTGGCTCATGCCATAAAAGGATCTCTCCAAATGGATGGACAGTGTGGATACAACATATACATCATGGTGGGGCCTACAAACCAGGTGACGTCACTTCAGTGGCTAAGAGCCATCCCGCCATACGTTCCTTGAACATGAATACGGTGTAGAATCTGTGAGGCCATCCCGTCTCGAACCATGCCATGGATTCAGCCATACTTCGCAATGTGCTCGAGGAACTGGATGATTACAGTGAAGAATCTAATGCGGGATTCTCGCAATCCAGCGTTGTAGTAAATAATTCAAGAAGAAGAAATCGGGCGTAAAAACCACACGTTCCAAACAACGGGCGGTACTGTCAGAAGGGATATGACATCACTATTTCTTCCAATGTGGTCCACCTGATATTTGGATCTGCTTAATTTTTGGGATCATGTCTAAGGTGAGCTGGAGAAACGGATAGACATCATGGATATATAACATATCATCGAGGTGGGCCCACGGTCAGGGTTACACCCACTAAGATATTACTCAAGTAACACCTAATGCGCTCCCCTTAAAAATCTCGTGCATTAGGGATGTTATTTACCTTTCT
Organism: Magnolia sinica; assembly: GCF_029962835.1. Lineage (NCBI taxonomy): Eukaryota > Viridiplantae > Streptophyta > Magnoliopsida > Magnoliales > Magnoliaceae > Magnolia > Magnolia sinica. The sequence continues at coordinate 71,633,570 of NC_080587.1, read as the reverse complement.
CACCATTTTATGCACGTATAAAGTTAAGGAACATGTAATTCACCATAGATCCTTGGCATTATAGTTCCTATAAGTAGGCCCATAGCTTAGTGATCCTTGGTATTGTAGTTTCTGTAAGTGGGCCCATGGCTTAGTGATTGAGACAAATGGCCGATGGGCTTCACATCAGATGGACCCTACCCAATAGTCTCATTGATGCAAACAATCTTAACCCTACTTGGGGTTTAAAATAGACTGTTAATAAAAATATTGGCTATGATCTTTCAATATAGTGGGTTTTTTCTGGAGCATTGGTCATCATTGGTGAGGCATGGCCAATGGATTAGATCATTGACATTGTCTCACTTGAGGAGGAGAGAGGAGTTATGAATTCTCAGTTTAAGGATATGCACAAGATGCTCCTCTTTGGCTAACAGTGAAGTGTGAACTGACAGCTAATAAGCTAACAAAAAAAAAAAAAAAACGCTCCTCTTTGGCTAAAAAATTATGCATATTATACCATCTTTAACCTTGAGTACTGAGATAGATAGAGATGAAATTGCATGGAATAGGATATCATGATTATGTGTGCGTAAGTTTAGTGGAGCTAATGAATGAAAACTATGTCATGGAGGGGGTGATTAGAAAAAAAAAACATGCATTTTAAAACACAATTGTTTAACTTGAAAAAATATACAATTAAAGCAAGGTAGGGTAATTGACTCAATGGCTTCCGAGCCAATAGATGGTCCAATCACATAAACTATAAATCATATTCATATGGAGCAACTAATGTATAAACATGACAATGTACATGTGTGTGGGATGTGATACCTATCAATTCACAGCATTCATTTAATTATACATATATATAATTAAACATTCATCACATAAGCATAATTAAACAAGTGTTAAAAGACAATCATAAACATAAGCACTATAGTGATTCAGTTTTCCTACTCCACTTTCGGCGGATGCATTCAAACCATAAGTGTACCAGATTTTACTATAGGAAGTTTTAAATCAGGCCCACTTCTAACATTTATAACCCTGCACACGGACCCCAACGTACACTCCTGCTGGAGGCTTCCGCGGGAGACTTAAGTTGGTTTTCTATTAGCTTACCAACAACTTCGATTCTAATCCAATGAATTATTTTTACTCCAATCAGAGGCTTCTTCGGAAACTAACACGTACACACCCATGTCCGATGGCCTACACAAGGACTTTGATTTAGGTCATACACAAGAATCAATGTCCTACACAAGAACCTAGTCGAGTTTGACAATCAAACTCTTACACTCAATCCTACACAATGAACGAGTGTACACGGATTCACTATATGACACTTGTTGAATTGAACCCCATTAATGCGCCGTCTTGGGTTGCTTGATCGATGTTATTCCGTATTTCAATTATCTCCCCTTTGCTCCCACAACCATCGTGATGATGCGTTGTCAATACTTCAACTCAAAGATCAACCACCTTGCATGTGATACTCCTTTGAGGTGACTATGGTGATGTGAAGTTGCTGAATCTCCTACAGCTAATGGCAATGTTGTAATCTTAGGGGATTCACCTAAATGTGTGTTATATCGGATTTATACAAAGATTTGACTATAGGTTCAAATCTAATATCTATAAAATAGTGGAGTTCAAGCTTATCTTCACTGTGGAGGTTATAATCATCGTCAAAGTGTTAATCTCAAGGAAGATAACTTAAAACTCACTAGTTTATGGGCTTGATAAGAGATATGAACATGGAATTACCTAGGCTTATATTGTATAAAAAATCCATCCAAAATGCCCAAGAACTGATTACCCTATATATAAAGTTCGAGCTTCGACAATAAAAAAATGGGGAGAAAATGACTTCATTGATGGCATTAAGAAATCATTCAATGACATCGAGAAAATTATGTTTCTGACTGAAATGTTGCTGGATAGTCTACACACTTTTACTCGATGTTATTGAGTAGTCTTCGATGGCATCGAGGGGACCCTTGATGGGTCATTGATACCATCGAGAAACTCATATAAAAATATCATTATTTGCTGGACAATTTGAGTTACCTACTAAATGCCATTGAGGGGATCTTCGATGACATCGAAGACCCCTCAGCGACTACTCGATGGGATCGAGCACCACTTGAAAAATAATTATTTTGAGCATATGATTTCACAGTGGCTTCGCACCTCTTCTAGCTTAACTTGTCAAGTTCCAATTGAGCTTCAAAAGCTAAAGAATAATCAACAAGGTTTACCTATAAAGTTAAGGATCACTTAGAGGTTCAATTATTGTTTTGGGTCAAGGGTTAGGGTTACCAAGGCACCTTATTTACTTGTTCTTTGCTCATTGATGCGCATGTCCTTTGTGTCTTCGGTGTTTAACATTTAATGGCTCAACCGAGTACGTGACGCATGGACTCATGTGATTGACAAATAAAATGCACAAATAAGTGTACTAGTAAGAGAGACTGTGAGCAACCACTTATCACTAAGAATTAAGTAGTTTAGTCGTCAATTTAACCACCTATAAAATAAAATAAGGTGTTTTACGAAGTGGATGAATTTTCTTCTAATGAGTTCTTTTTACCTTTCAGTTGAAATGACCTTTTTCAATAGTAAATTTGATCGATTAATGTAATGTGAGAGTAGAAGGAATGCAATAGTATAAATAAAAGATAAAATAAAAGCTTATAAAAGATAATTCTTGACAATCCAATATTCGCCGTGTAGATGGCAAAGTCTTCAAGTTAATGTCTCCCTTAGTTAAGTGACTTGACCGTATACGAAGGGAGTTACATTACTAAAAAAAAAGAAAAACAACCTCCGTTGATCTAATGACTTAGGAAGAAAATTACACTTCTCATAAGCTAATTCAGTTCAGTATAGCTGCGTAGACATATTAGATTACACTATTACTAGGTTAAAGCCAGTTCATGTATTGGCGTAAACAGGCTTTATTAAACTAAGCTAAGATAAAATAATATAAACTAAAATAAGCAGCGTTGCATTATGTTGGGTTGGTGAGGGCTTGTAGCTCTTTTGATCCTTTTTTCTATTTATAGAACTTTCAAGTAGTAGTTAGAGGGAGATGGTCGTAGCTACTTCTCAAGTCCGCTAACATGAAAATGATCGTTTGGGCCCATAGATGATTTTAGTTTGTTATGCAGTCCTATATGGGTTGATCATTTGTCATGGGTTGACCATTGGTTGTGCTCACATATTGCAAATGGGAGTACTTATTGTTAGTAATAATCATCTATTTATCTATTATATTGTGTGCCCTGAATTTAGCTCATGAAGTTTAATTATATCTCAGTAGAATTCTTGTTTATTTTAAGTTATAACATGTCTATAACTAAGTGTGTCAATGGTTGATGTACGTGATGTAAGAATAATAAATTCAAGTTTAATTTATTTATCTTTTTGTTGGATGCATTTGATGTGAATGGTATCGAAAAAAAGTGACATATGAAGTATTCATTTATTTAGAGGTGGGCATCGCGTTGAGTCGGATCGGATTGGGTCCAACTTGACTCGATCTGATTTTTCCAAGAACCTGACCCGAACTCGATCCGTTCCAGAATCGAGTCCAGCATGGTGTTCACAACCCCAAGTGTAGGGTCGCGATGCAGTAATAATCTCGGTGAGGCTGAGGTCGAATCCATAGGGACTAATCTCGTGCGTAATATGAAAGCAACTAGAATCAAAACTAAAAGAATATGCAAAACTAATTTTGAAGTGATTAAGAGAGTAATTGTGATTGGAGTGATTAAAACTAAGAATTCAACGGTGGGAACTAAGGTTTCCAAGGATCCACTTGTAGCAATCAGGGTGATACTATGCTTGATTCAATGATACAACTGGAATTAGATTCCTATCTTATTTAGTTAGAAGATATAATAATAACCAAGTCTGAAATTCCTTTGATCTAATTCTCAATAAATGAGAGTCATGGGGATTGAGAGTGATTCCATCACAAAACCATGCCCAGGAGACAATGACAAACAACAGGATCTACCAATTCCCACAATCAATCACTAGAGAATCATGAAGATTAGAAGGGATTCTATCATCCGACCATGCCTAGGGGACGATGGTGAACAACATGATTTTCTAATTTTACAATCTTAAAACATGAAAAGAAGATACTTAAAGCTATTGCAGATGTACTGTAATTTGAGCCACAATAAACCATTAAAAACTACAAATATTCCCTAAATATCAAACTAGAATCAAAGTAAGTTCAACATAAACATGAATCAAAGCAATAGAAACACCCCATCATGCTACAAGCTTCACATCTTAGCCCTAGCTAAGAGGTTTAACCAACTATAGATATGATTGGATATAAAACCCTAATAGAAAACATAAAAAACTAAGGAAGAAAGAAGAAAAACGCTTGGCGACGACTCTCCACCCTTGTGCTTTGCTCCTCAAAACCTTAGAAGATGTCTTGGAGCATCCTAGAGAGTCTTATTTATTGTTGTGGAACTTTAACTTTCGGACCTAGTTGGAAAACTCTAAAAACCGCCTCAAATTTACGAGTTTGCTAAAATAGACTTCACTTCATGCCGTTTTTCAAAATAGACTTCACTCTGCACAATTTCACAAAATGACTTAGAGTTTCAAAATATATTTTTTCAGGATAATTTCAGGATTCATTTTCTTCACTTCAAATATTTGATTCTCTTCCTTCATTACTTGGTTTCCTTTGATATTTGGGTCTTGAAATCTTCAACCTTTGTCATCTAAGATTCATCATTTGCCTTGGTGATTCTTGAGCATCAAATCCATGCTTTAGCACTCTTTTCATTCCAAGCTTTTAAATTCACCTTGCAACACAAATATGAGTAAAATAGAATATTAAACATTATCATATTCATAAAACCAAGACATAAATGGGGACTAATATGCAATATCTGATCCTCAACACAGGGCTGACTCAATCCGATCCGAGTCCTTGCTGGCCTGACTCGAACCGAGTCCAACTTGGTTAGGGAAACCGAACCGAGTTGGATTGAGTTGAGTCTGTCCAGTTAATTCAAACTGGGCTGAATCAAGATCGGGAGAGAGAGGGAGAGAAAGGAGGAGAGGTGGAAAATCGGGAGAGAAAGAGGGAGAGAAAGGAGGAGAGAAAGAAGGAAAGAGGGAAATCGAGAGAGAAAGAGGGAGAGAAAGGAAGAGAGATGGGTGGGTGCGACGCCGTTCGGGTAGAGAAAGAGAAGGGTGAGATTAAGGCTTTGTTCGGGTGTGCAGGTAGTAAAAAAGTAAAAATAAAAAAGTAAATATTACTTATATAGTACTTGACCGATTTGGATTGGATCGGATCCCGAATTAGATCAGTTCAGATTGACCACTGATCCAAACTCGACTTGATGTATGTTCAGATCTGAGTGGGCCTACTCAAACCAACCTGATCCTGGCCTTCGATTTGAATCGGATCGGGTCGAATTCTACCTAGCTCTACATTTATTATACAGCTAATGCTTAAAATTCTATGGGCGCACACACATAAGTTGTGAAAATATATACTGGGCATTACTACTCGTATCACCAGCTTAGCAGTATTATTGGGGTTACTTTGTGACTTCTTAAACGGATTTGGCAGACAGAGTTCTTCCATGGAATGCTGCGGTACATCGCCCAAATTTATCATTAGTCACCAGCGTATTTTACTCGATACCTATTATCCGTTAGGGCCTGTTTGGCCGGGCAGGCTGGATTGGATTAGATTGTATTAGAAGGGGATTGGAAGGAGTAATCCCAAGATTGGCCGGGTGTGCCAAACAAGCACGGTGAAATTTTGCCTGGATTAGAGCAATCCCATGGGATTGCCAGCAATCCACTGACATCACCATCGTTACCTTGAAATCCACCCAATCCTTCCTAATCCCACCTAATCCCATGATTTTTGCCCGGGACATGTTTGGATGAACAAATTGAAAAGGATTGGCTGGGCGTAATCCCGGGATTGACCAGGCGGGCCAAACATACTTGGTGGTAGATTCTGCATTCCACTGCAACAGCCATCATTGAATGCAATCCACCCTATTACAATCTAATCCCGTGGGACGGGCCTGTCCAAACACGCCCTTAGGAAGCCGATATTTATTGTGGCCTCCCTACCACGTGACATCATTTGAGTCCGTACAAGTGGGCACCACAGTTCAGTGGTCCAGAACATTGGCCCCACGTTGGACTGTCATACCTTGAAAACCAGTGGACGACCTTTTGATGGCTGGTAATCCGAGGGTTCTGGATAATCGCTTGTGCCAAACCAACGTTCTGGATAGCTGACTGTGGCCCCCAGCTCAAGTTGATATCCTTCAACAAATCAACGGTCCGTATAAACGAACGTGCGCTACACTTCTCGTCACTCAAACAACCAAGGCAGAGGTGGCGTCGATGACCGTATGGTCCGTTGTTTTATTCATGAGTTCCGTCCCAAAACCGACGGTCTGGAATGATCAAGGGCATCTGCGTAATTAATTACTACTCAGTAGGGCAGTTTCGAAGGATGTAATCTCCTGCATCTATTTAAAGAAGTGAGAGAGACAGGGCGGCCGGTGTTAAATGAGACAAAGGTGTTTGTTCATCACGATTTCTTAAATTGTGGTATCTCATCCACAGTAACCAGGGAATATTCGTGTGTCAATCGATACCGTTCAGATTAAAGGACCAACTATTAAAGGGATCATTAACGGACTACATCTACAGAAAGATCCAACCATCGAGTTGACGAGATGCCGCGACTTAAAATATGTGGTGAACTATTACGTATTTACTCCTTAAAAAATACGGGAGACGGAAAGACGACTCGCGCGCATCGAAGATTGGCACACTGCCCCAAAAAAACACAGTATTGACTTCCCGCCTGTAAATCAGGCCCATCCAATCCTAAGTGGGCCACATTTTTCAAGAGAAAACGCACTGATTGCCTGTGTTCCCGCGCTGACCACCCGACTAGGCCGCACCAGCGTATGAAAAGCACGCTTCACGTGTAATTGGCACGTGTGTTCCGGCTCCCACGCGAATCTACTGTAACTCCGTTGAAGGTCCGTGGGGCCCACCGTGATGTCTTTGTGGCATCAACTCCTTCCATCAGTTTCACCAGCTCATCTTAGGACACGAACCCAAAAATGAGGTAGATCCAAATTTCAAGTGGGCCACGCTACAGGAAAAAAAGTGAGGATTGAACACCACCATTGAAGCATTCTTATGGGCTACGCGTTCAATCTGCCATCCAAAACGTTCGTATGGTTACTTTTACGGGGATGAGCTGAAAAATAAAACATTTATCGGATCAACAAAACTTCTGTGGCCCCCACGAATGTTTCAATGGTGAGCGTTCAATCTCCACTGTTTCCTGTGACGTGGCTCGCTTCAATTTTACATCTTCCTCATTTTTTGAACCATCTCTTAAAATAATACACCAATACAGATGGACGGAGTGGATATCACACAAACATCAAAGTGGGCCCCACAGCATCCCCCTCCCCTATTCAAATTTCAATCTCCCCCGTGATTGTTCCTCTCTTCGCGCGAATCTCTCTAGTGAAGCCAAGAGGTCGGAGAAGTGTTTGCATAGGAGGGAGAGAGAGAGAGAGGGAGATGGGGTGAGTTGGGCCGTTGTTTTCGGGGGTGATGCTGCTGCTGTGGAATAGAAGGCACCTTCCAAAGGGTTCCGAGCGAGGAGACATGTTCTAATCTTTTCCTACACAAATACAACTCCTCCAAACTCCTTCCTACTTTACACCCAAAACTCCTAAAAAGGTATGGAACTCTCATTGGGAACTGCTATTTACACCCATTTTGGTATTTAAATAGTATACTGAAAAAGGTTAGTCTTGTATCTGTAATGAAAATATAGGGTGTTAATATCATACCACTTTGAAGACTTGTATTGGGATTTTTTTTTTCTTTTTTTTTTTTTAAATTATTTTTTCATTCATTGGATTTGGGTTTTTTTTTTTTTTTTTCTAACTTTTTTTTCATTGGTTTTGTGGAATTGGGTTTTAGTTGTAAGTTTTTTATTTTTTATGGAAGAGGGGTGTATTTGTTTTTTTTATTTTTTAAATTTATTGGATTTGGGGTTTTATTTATTTATTTATTATTATTATTCGTTTTTGTGAAATGGGTTTTAGGTGTAAGTTTTTTTTTTTTTTTTTAAAATAAAATTTATTATTGTTTTTTTTAATGGTATTTCATTGGTTTTTGGGAAATGGGTTTTAGTTGTAAGTTTTTTCATGGTTGAGGGGTGTATTTGAGAAGATGTTGTGTTTGAATATGAAAAGTTGGAAGTTATATTTACACCCATGATTGATGGGTATCCCCATTTCATTGGTAATTTTGGACTGTTGTATAACAGGAATAAGAAGCCGGGGGGGGGAACTATGGTTCCTTTTTTTTTATTTTTTTAAAATAAAAATTTATTTATTTATTATGATTGTTATGCAGTGATTTTCTTTCAATCATTTTCCTTTTCTTTTCTTCATTTAGTAAATTTTTTTTAATATTTTTTTTAATATTTTATTTTTGACTTCTTTTCCTGGCCATCCTGGGATGAGTTGTGTTTCAAATTTTCTGCAGTTGAGATGTAAACACATTTCTTGATTTGTTTTGCTCTTGTAATCGGTTATCGTGGGTTTTGCATTTTCTAGTTTTTTTTTTTTTTTTTTTAAATTTTATTTTACACACACACACGCACCCCACACACTCACGCTGGTGGAATTTCACCACCTATCGTGGGTTTTGCATTTTTTAGTTGCATTGCCTACTGGTTGATGGTTTGTTCAAGTCCATGTCACGAATGGTTTCCATCATCTTTGTAGAAGAAGACTGTCCATCCCCTATCCATGGCAGGCCGTACCTCTTGAAGTGGGTTGAGGACCATCCCTGGCCTATCCATGATGGGCCGCACTTGAAGTGGTTGTTGTCCCATTTGGTAGACTACAATTATTGTCCTTTACCCCAATAGTTTATCAAAGTCTTTGTTCCTAAATGTCTCGTAAGTGTTGGAATCTTGTTATGGCCTTATGGGTGCTTTTGTGTAGTACAATTCTAGATTAGAAATCTCTATAGAGATAAAGGTAAAAGCTATAGGAACACCATAAATAAAAAGTGTGAATGCATACATGCTGCCTATTTGGATGTATGCTAATACTTACAAATAAGTAGTTTATACTTACATATAAGTAGTTTTTTGTGTTTGGGCAACCTGGAAGTCTCTCACGGGAAAGTTGTTATGTATTCACTCTAAACAAAGCTTGGGAGTATGGAATCGTTCCAATATCTCATAATCACATAAGAAATCTTGGCACAAAATACATCATTGGGTTGAGATCATCTAGATGAACCTTTGACCTGATTCTTGGGCTAAACCAATCATCAAGTGGACTACAAAAGCGGGCCCACATATTCAGGATGGCTATAATGTGGAGTAGTAACTTAATATAAGCAACAAGAAAATTAAAAGTATTATCATAAATCCAAACATAAGTCTTAATTACCACAATCCACTACCAACAAATAAAGCACGTCAATAAAAATGTTTATTTGGTAATCATCTTCTCCAACTATATATGTTTCTAGCTAAGGTTCACTCAATTAAGGAACATCGACAAATGATTGATTGATCATTAACTCACACATCTCCATTGTAGCAAGATAATGTCAATTACATGAACCTTCTACAAGCAACTAAACAGAAAGAGGAAATAAAGGAACATAGAAGTTCATAAAAAAGAAATGCAAGAAACATGGAACCTTGACTATTCATTACACAAGATCTGAATATGAATTGACAGTGAGTGACCATTGTTATGACCTATGTAGCTAACCTATTAGCTACTTCGTTGGCGCCTTACACACCAAAGAGCAACCCACTCTTAAAGAAACAACAAGGGATCTGATTGTAGAAATTCCAGAGCATATGCACATGCATATGCATCCATGCATGCACGTATGCTCTTATGCTTTACATTAATCTCAAGGATATGCGAATTAAACATCCATGGTCCTGATTACACCTTGCTGCTGCAGCAGAGATGGAGAACGATTAGTACCTATAGCAATTGGTTACAGAAACAATCTTCCCACATCATAAATCTGATTATCCATTAATGGCCTTTGATGAAATGGGAGCAATACGGCTGCAAAATTTTCACAAATATAGGTCCTGCTGGAATTACATCATAATCAATTCAGGAATATTCTAGTTTTGAGAAATCTTTTTAGCTGGTGGTAACATGTAGGAGTATACGACTATTAAAGCCAGGGGAACATGCAATTCTCATCCTGTTTAGATGGGCAGTTTAGAAATCTAATCTGGACCAATCTGCTGGGCCCAACATATACGGGCCATGTCTAGCTAGGGCGCACCTGATAAATGGGTTGGGTTGGATTACATATTAGAATCACAGTGGAACCCACCTGGAAGTTTCAATGATGGTTATTCCCCTTCTCGATGTGACCCATTGTTCCCTTTGCTATGGCCAAAATGTGTTATGGGGTGGATGACACTCATAATGTTGAGCTCCACACAACTCATGTAAGGGGTCGTTTGGCACCATGGATTTGGGGGGATTTCAAATCCCTTGCCTGTTTGGCACAATAAAGGAACTGGGGATTTCAAATCGCCTCTTTGAGAGGGTTTGAAATCCAAGGTGGAAGCTAGGATTACATCTAAAATCCTCCCATGAGTCATGTGTAACATGTGTGTCATTAGGCTACTAATCTACTGGGCACGTGGCCCACTGATGATATCCCAAAACACAGATTATCAACTGTATCACTAAAATTACTTTAATAGAATGATCTGCGCAGTCCAAACATTGTTCATGTAAATCAATGGTTAAAAATCATTGGTTAGTCACTCGGATGTGATCCTATGCATATGGCCCATCCGAGACTTGGAATTTCATCGTTTTCGACCGAAGTATATATTTCGACGGGCTTATTACAATCATTGTGTCAATCATTACATACGTTTGCTAATTAGGGATATTAAAGTTGATTTAGTAATTAAATTCAAACCCCTATAAATATACTATGCATAGCCACTTTTGAATGACTGGGGATTCTGAATCCAGGGTGTCAAACACAATCGGAGGATTCCAAATCAAGGGTATTTCAAATCCATGGTGCCAAAGAAGGCCTAATGGACTGCTTGGACGACATTTACACATTAGGATGGGCCCCACAACTCTAGTGTATGGTAACTACCATAAGTCTTGACGCAATAGGAAATTTAAAAAATAATTGAAAAGGAGAAACGAGAAGAGGATGCCGACCTTGATGCTGCACCAGATGGAGAGAGCAGAGGAGCTTTTGTGCTACGATTCCATTTCCCCCCTTTATAGGGCTTCCATTCAACCATCCAGTAATGGCTGATGAATGAGACTTGCCTGATGGTTGTTGGTTGCTGTAATGGCTTCTCTATTGGTTGTAGGTGCTATAATGGCTTCTTTGGTGCTGCTCTGCTAGCTGTAGGTGCTTGAATGATCACTTTTCTGTAGTTGCTGTAAATGAGGTGCATTTCTCCCTCTACCACGAGATTCAGAATTTTCGAATGTTAGCTTTTGACTAAATGGAGGCAAAATCTCACACCTCCCCCATGTAACTTGCCTTGAAGTTTTGGTTGTAAGTCTCTTACAACTTACCGAACTTATAGGCATCCAAACAACCCCTTAGGTTGAAAATAGCTACTTACAACAACACTCCCACAATTCCAAGAAAAAGAGGACAAACAGAACAAGAAACATCAATACTTCCTGAACTTGAGTGTGTAGATCTATTTTGCACAGAATGGAGTTTGAACATGATATGGAGCACCCTATATTGTGTCCTATATTGGCAGCTGCCCTTTCATGATCCTACTTTGATTGCTTGCCATTCGGGGTGTGGTTTACTACCAGGCGCGATTGTGTTGGCTTGCTGATGTTGCTAATGTGGGCCTCTGCCATGGCTGGTTTAAGAACCTTGATATGATAATACAAATATATTAATCTGGATTAAGGAGGCTAATTGGTTCCCCTCTTTGAACCTTTATTTTCCTATTGATTTATGATTGAGGTCCTTGTGCCCCATTTATGATATTTGAAGTCTTGAGCTTTTGGTTGGGTCTTTAGCGTTCACTCGGTTCATTCATAATGGCAAGTTCTCACTGGGTATTAGTTTGCCCAGCAAAATATTGCATTTTAGGCTTCTAGTGCCATTACAAAAAATGAGAATGCTCACCTTGTCATTCAACGTTTGTGGGCAGGACAAGTATGGATGGTCTTTCATTTTCTTTAGGGTGTCTATTGATTTATCTTGCCTTGACTTGATATATTACCATCACTGTCATCATCATCTGAGCCTTATCCCAACTAATTGGGGTTAGCTATATGAATCTTGTTCCATCATTCCACCCTTTCACGAACCATATCCTTAGTTAAACGATAAATCATATCAAGTCTTTTCTTACTACCTCCACCCATGTCCGTTTGGGCATTCTTGTTGCTTTTTGAGAGCCTTCAACTTGAACTGACTCACGCCTTTTAACCAGTGCAGTTCCCTTTCTCTTTTATAACGTTCAACTTGAACCAACTCACTCCTAACCGGTGTGGTTATGGGCCTCTATTGCACATGTCCAAGCCATTTGAGTTTGCATTCCCTCATTTTATTACCTATCGGTGCTACCCCTAAGTTCCCTTGAATGTATTCATTTCTAATTCTATCCTTGTCTTGCAACTCATCCATCTCAACATCCTCATTTCCGCACCGCTTATCCTATAAACATGTTGTTCCTTAAGTGCCCAACATTCTGTCCCAAAAAGCATGGTTGATCTTATATATATCTTGTAGAACGTCCACAATTTTTTTAAAGGTATGGCTGGCACACTTTTCCAGTGCATTTCTAGTTTTGGATTGATATGATTGGCAAAACAGCATTTATAATGCCAATGCCAAATAACTGGGACAAGGCTTGGGGGGGGGGGGGGGGGGGAGATGGTCCCAGATACTTGTATTGATGGTTAAAGACCATTTGGAGCGAAGTCTTGATTATTTACCATCAGATATTTTGGACTATTGAATGGATGGTACAATGTAATCTAGATGACAAGACTGTTGACAATGGATAGAGACTGTTGCTGCATGACACATATCTAGTGATGGGTCATAACCGAGAAGCCCTTATTAGGGAGAGGTAGAGCATTCATGTGTGTGTTGCGTGCATATTGATTAGTGTCCATGTGGAATACGGAAAAATTGCTTTTATTAACCTACATTTAAGTCATTCAACTAGAGTGAAAGTCCTCATGGGCTGTATGCTAAGGTGGAAAACTACCTTGTATCTTGCGCAGACATGTAGTGTCAGGTTGGGAAAAGAAAAAGGAGAAAGAATCTCTCTTGTCAATCCTTTCCATGTACAACAACTAATATTGGTCACCACATAAATCCCATCTTAGTTTTGGATGTGACTTTGGTTGAACCCTGCTACACTGGCAAGGAGGTTTTTTCAGAGTGTGAAAGTCCTCTTGGGCTGTATGCTAAGGTTGAAAACTACCTTGTATCTTGCGCACACATGTAGTGTCAGGTTGGGAAAAGAAAAAGGAGAAAGAATCTCTCTTGTCAATCCTTTCCATGTACAACAACTAATATTGGTCACCACATAGATCCCATCTTAGTTTTGGATGTGACTTTGGCTCATTACATAACATCTTTTCATTGTTATTCTAATCAATAGTGATAGACGAGGATCTGATCGTATGCGATTTGATCAGTTTAAATTGCACAATCATAAAAAAACACCAAATTACTTGGCTTGATAGAACTTAAGCTTTCAAAGTGTTTGATCACTTTGGTTTGATAATTCTAACCATGTGATCTATGGCTCATAAGTCATAAACAACAGATGTTTGTAACAAATTGTCCCCATTCAAACGGTTAGGATCATCCAATTGGCGTGATTTTTGTAACATGGCTTGCTCCCATTGGTACTATTGAATGAACTGCCCCAATTGATGATTGGATGTGCCATGTGTCATTGGAAAATGTTTGCGGGCATTGCTAACGTCCCCATAAAGGTCAGGACATTAGCAAGACCTATATGTATGTGTTTGTGTGTGTGTGTATAAATGTATGTTTACACCATTAGTTTATGAGCTTGTGGTTGCTTGGTTGCCCAAAGCATGAACTGAAGTGGCAACAAATTCAAGTATGGGAGTGGGGAAGCATTTCTTTCAAAATGTTATCAAGTACAAATGGTTAGGAAGTGGGAGTGAGAGTGCGATGCGAAGTGGGAGTGGCACATCATTAGAAGGATCATGCAACCAAGTGCTTGCTTTGGAGGTAAAGATGTGCCTTTAGATTTTAAAGGTCCAGGGTTTGAGCCTTTCTTTTCACCTATCTTTTTGATAAATGGGTTAGGACTGGCCAGGCTTGGCTTGGTAATATCCTCTTTTGTCTGGCCTGGTAATTTTATAATGTGTCTTGGGTTGGGTTCATGCCTGAATTCTGGGCCCATTAAGTAAATATGTCAGGCTCAGGCTGCTCCTGACATGACCCAAATCTGACCCATCACCACCCTTGCAATGCCTACTGTTTTTTTTTTTTTTTTCCTTCAGAAAACTGATATCTGCAACAATACCAATATTTGAACCTTGGTTTGGGTCACCAAAAGATATTATTTTTGCTTTAGATTGCTGCTATCGTGCTTGCCTTTTCACTTGCTTCCTCATGATGCATTTGTAAAATCCCATAGGAGTCACCGGCTCACTGCCTGTTCGTCCAAATGTCACAAGATTGAAGTGAATTTTGAATTTTGACATTTTGTCCATTTAACAGGAAAAAACCCATTTTAAGTGCACTCTTGGACGTGCTGTCATGCTTCCCCAAACGGCCGTGTTGTAAAGTGGATGGCCTGCAAAAAGTTTTGGGTGTTATTTTCGGTGCTTTCCGGAACATAGTGGTATCCTTTCTGCTTCCTAAATCTTCACCGCTTGTTTCCTCTCATCTCTTTAAAGTGTTTGTAAAACTTAAACTCATGCACCATAATTTTATTGGGCTCTTAGGGGTTATTTTATCACCTCATTCTTTTGTAGTTAAACATGGGAGAGAGAAAAGTCACATATCTATTTCGGCATCAATGGGAGCTTTGTACATCGTCTCGTTATGCTTTGGAGACTTTTAATTACTCATCACTTGAATGGGGTTATTCATCCTTTTTTGGCGTGCCTTGTTTTCTTATGGTAATTGACTCGGGATCATTTTTTGTGTTGATACTTTCTACTAACGTCAAGCTGATCAGTCATTGTGCACTCTGACAGCATACTCGGCCTGTTTTGATAGCAAACTTGATCCATTTAATCCTCCTTGCTGCACCTTTAGGCTGTCCTCTTTTTAATTAATATCTAATTCCTCTGGATTAGATGGACTTGGACAGTTTTATTCAAGCTAAATCTCAATGGCAGCAATGAAAGTAACCAGGGCTTAAAAGTTTTGGTGGGCCATTTCACGGTGATGGGGGGAATTGATCTATTACTTGCAGCTATTTGTCCTCAGTACTGATATCTGACTCCTTCAATGTTGTTCAACAAAAATGTTGCGGTTAGCCTATATGGAGGATTGTGTATGTTTTTGATGGGATTATTGCATTGTATTCCTAGACACTTTTATTATCATTGAGGTCAAGTAAGACTTTTTCGGCGAGTCCTTACAGAGGTCTCTTTCATTTTCTGCTTGTTTGGTCTATGGCGGTATACTCGTTAAAACATTCACGTTCAAGTTCGATGGACAAGTTGCCCCCTTTGCCATAGGTGGTTAACATTTCTCTTTGCACTTAAAAAATTGTTTCCACTTTTTGGTGCACCTTGGTGCAACAAGTGTTCACTTCTTCCATTTTCTTCTATTGAAATGCTTTAGTTGTCTCTGAGATTGGAAGTTTGCATAACTTGATGTATTTGACCAGAGTCCTTTTGTTATTTTTAAGGATGAATATTATTAAACTGCCTGAAGGCAAAGCAGGAAAACAGAAAACAGAAAAATAAAATACAACACCCCAACCTGGTTTCAGGAATCCCACTCCCTTAACATGGAGATCACCTTATTGACAGAGAAAACTGAGTGGCATTTGTCCCTCAAGCATCTGTCATTTCTCTCCCACTGTGTGCACCATTAAACAGCTATCAAGGCCAGATGTGAATTCCTTTTGATGGAAGGAGAAGGATATCCTCCTTGCTAAGACAGAAGCAGCTCCCTCATAGATTGGCATAACCCAAAGAACCTTGAAAGCTGAAAGGATGTTACCCCACACCCCACCCCTTTCGTCATTGTTGTTTATTTAATATTGAAGGAATGTATCTTTGCTCAACTAGGAATCCAGTGTTTCATTGACTATAATTTGCCTTTTCTTGCCATGGATTCAAGATTGCAAATATTTAATTTAATTAAAATAAATATGAGGCCAGTGCAACTTAAGTAGTTATTTATTTATTTAGGAGCAAGCATTGATGACATTTCTTTTTATTGGTCAGCATTGATGACATTAGCAACACAAGAATTTTGGAACCTTCCTGAGCATCTGGAAGTTCTTTGCATTGTCATTGAGAGGCAACTTGGAGAAATTGGTACAAGGTTGTAAAGAATGCATAACACAGGCAAGAAAGAGCCAGATCAAAGTTCTGTCCATTCAGGGATTGCATACACGGCCAGTTGCCCATCATGGTGGAATGCAGCTGGGTCTCAGATTCCACAATCTTCATTTTCCAAGAGCTTGAACCTGAATTTGGACTCTCCAACACAACATTGTCACAACACGAAACAGTTGGGCCGTCAACTTCAAGACCAAGAATCATCCTCTACTCAGTCAACTGGTCAATCTCATCATGATGCGGTGAATGTAGGGGGAGGAAACTTGCATGGGCATTGCATTTCAGGACAGTCGGGTATGAGTTAATCTCTCTTCTGTAATAGAGAAAGTTGTATTAAGTTAGATTCTCTTTATTGCTTCTTGAGGTGCATATGCATCTTGCTCTTTAAAAAAAAATAAATTAAAAAAGAAGATAAAAAGATTAAAAACCTTACCTGTGTCCTCTCTAGGACTGTGGAAAGCTGTAAAATGGTTGGTGTGCTCATATATCTCAGTTGGTTTGGACTAATGCTCTCTCAGATATATAAGGTATTATACAATCTTCAGGCTGATAATTTTTACAGTACGTTTGGTTTTTCAGTTTGTGCAAGTAGGGGTCTCTACTCATGGCTCAGTGGTATACACTGTGTTTCTACTCTGAGGTCATGGGTTAGAGAACCCATGTGTGTGTGGGGGTGTAAGATTATGTGTGTTTCTCACCTTTCAAAAAAGAAAAAGAAAAAGGGTAGGGACCATGGTTTATTAATCCAGACCATTGGTCTAGTGTGGACCTCAATCGAGATTGTCATGCACTGAAAATGCTCAGATTTGAAGTTCCTAGCAACATAGAATATTTAGCCATTATCCTGTTGAATGTCAACCATTGACATGTTATTTTTCTTAACTGTTTATTTGTTGGGCCACCTATCGAAGCGTTAGGATTGTTCCATCTGGGAGATTATTAGTGCAGGCCAGCTGTAGAGTGGACCATGGGCTGCACCTGTAAAAACTGAAAGCCAAACAGTACCATACAAATGTTCAGCCTATGCATTGTATAATTTCTCTTGGTCTCTCTGTGTGCAGTTGCAACTGGTCTGAAGCATTTTTTCTTTATCGAACAAAAAATAAAATAAAAAGATTGAACAAAAGGAACAAATGGAAAAAATGACAGGAAGGATCCATTAAAACAATGGGAAAGAGTCCCCTGTATAAACGCAGTTCTATGGACCTGTTCCCTAGCCAATGAAATGTCCATACAAATTTTCTTGGAATTTGACTATATACAATCTCCTATTTCACGAACACAATTACAAAACATTCAAAATTTAAGATAGCTTCCAAGAAGGATAGCACTTTTCAATCCCTAAGTTGTAGTATTCCTACAGTCCTCGTCTATCCTACATATGCATGATGATCCATCCATCCAACAATCCTACTTGAAGAAAACAAAACATGGGGCGCATCTCATCATTGGTCTGGTACTGGATGTAGCTTTCCCCCTAGGCAAGATGCCTAATATTTACCCTGGTTTGGTAGTTGAGGATCGAGATACTATCAGTCAACAAATTAAAGCGACTTGTGAGGTATAACAATTATTAGGCAGATCCATAATGAAAAAGGTGTTTGTGATTGTTCCAAAAGTAATGAAACAAAGATACGGTAGAAATAAGACAATTATTGTATGTGGTCTATACAATGTTAGATGCAGAGGCGCATAATAGATCTATATGAACATTAAGAGTTGTCCCGTAATAAAATCAGTTGATGCTGATATCTCATTCTCAATTCCTTCTTCCATAACTTGAGCTCGGACAAGGAAGAAGATTGCTTGGTGACCCGATGTGGCGGGATTCAACTTGGCCACGAGCCCTGTTAGAGATGGGCCCCGGTTGAGTACGTATTTAACAAAACAACTTTCAAACATGCTTTGCATGGGCCCCATCTCTAACAATGACACATGGTCCAATCAAATCCAGCCACGTCAAGTCATCAGACAATCCGCATCCCATATGGAGAACGTGGTTATAAATTTGTTGATATCTTAGATTTGTAAGCAATAGGATCTGTCGATGCCATCGGAAAAATCCAAAAAATCCATGTTTTGTTGTTGAAACGTTTTGGTGTTTTACTCGATGTCATCGAAGGTGTTCGATGCCATCAACAGATCGTCGATGCCATCGAGCGAGCGTGCGCGCAAAATTGCATTAAGTGCGGGATTTGTTTCCTATTTCAATTGTGATACTATGTTATGCTATATATAGCGGGCGTAATTGGGATTTGAGAAGTAGTAGAGGAGTTCTAGGCTTTCTAATTTGTTCCTAAGGGTTTCTAGGGCATAGCTTGGGTTTGTGGAGTAGATTCGAGGCTTGTTCGAATCGGTAATCTCTTTCTCTTGTAATTTCTGCTTTCATAGTGCAGTACTCGCTGCTTTTTGCCGTGGTTTTTTCCTGAAATGGTTTTTCCTTTGCTTGATTCGTCTCTGTGTGCTTCCTCGGTTCCCCAACAAGAAATACATAATAGAATGTGGTTGGGCAATCCGTATGCCTTACGGAGAATGGTTGGACTTGAAAAATTCACTCAGTGAATAGGTAAATGATTGAATCAAATTTGGTTGGATGGTACTAACGAAATCAATTGCTAGCTACATTTCTTATTGAATTAACTGATCAAGTTGTGATCAAACATTTATTTTGATACGATAATATTCATAAAAAGTATCGACGTATTTTGCTTTATTATTATTATGGGAATGCATCCTACTACTTTTGGTCCTAGGGTTTCCACACTAAAAGACAAAACCTGGGGCGCATTTCAAATCATTGGTCTAGTATTGGATGTAACTTTTCCCTTGGGCAAGATGCCTAATATTTACAACGATTTGGTAGTAAGGAGTTGACATACTGTCGGTTAGCAAATTAATGTCACTTGAGGTACAACACTTATGAGGTAGATCCTTAATACAAAAAAGTGTTTGTGATTGTTCTAGAAGTAATGAAACAAAAGATATGGTAGAACTAAGACAATTATTGGATTAGGTCTATCAATGTTAGATATAGGGGCGCATAATAGATCGATATGAACATCAAGAGCTATCCCATAATAAAACTAGCTGATGTTGATACCTCCTCCTCGGTTCCTTCTTCCATAACCCTGGCTCGGACATGGAAGAGATTGGAGGGCCCTATGGAGGGAAGCGGATTGCTTGGTGACCCCACATGGCGGATTTGATTAGGCCACAAGCCGTAGTCAGAGATGGGGCTTGGTTGAGTACATACTTGACCGAATAACTTTTAAACATTCTTTGCATGTGCCCCATCTCTAGCGGCAACACTTGGGTCAATCAAATCCCACCACGTCGGGTCATCGGGGTCATTGGGCAATTCGCGTCCCTTATGGAGAATGTGGTTTGAAATGCATAATAGAATGTGGTCAGGCAATCCACATCCCCTAAGGAGAATTGGTTGGACTTGAAAAATTCACTCAGTGAATGGGTAAATGATCGAATTTCAGTTGGATGGTACTAACGAAATCAAGCGCTAGCACCCATTTCTTATTGAATTAATTGATCTTAGACATTTATTTTCGATTCGGTAATATTCGTAAAAGAATTCGACATATTTCAATTTATTATTATTATGAGAATATATCCTACTATTTTTTGTCTTGGGGTTTCCACACTTGAAGAAAAAAAACCTGGGGTGCATCTCAAATCATTGGTCCAATACTGGGTGTAGCTTTTCCCTTGGGCAAGATGCCTAATATTTACAATGCTTTGATAGTTAAGGGTAGAGATGCTATCCGTTAGCAAGTTAGAACTAAGATGGTTATTGTATGAGGTCTATCCAATGTTAGATGTAGAGGCACATAATAGTTCTATATGAACATCAAGAGCTGTCTCGTAATGCTGATACCTCCCTCTTGGGTCCTTCTTCCACTATAGAGGGAAGCAGGTTGCTTGATGACTAGACATGGCGGGATTTGATTGGGCCACAAGCCACTATAAGGGATGGGCCTCGGTCAAATACGTACTTGATCGAACAATTTTCAAACATGCTTTGCATGAGCCCCATCTCCAACAGTGGCACGTGGCCCAATCAAATCCCGCCATATCGGGTCGCTAGGCAATTTCCGTCCCATATGGAGAATGTGGTTAGAAATACATAATAGAGTCTGACCACAATGATCGAATTTATTGTCTTCATGCATAAGGATAAATAGATTACCTAGTAGAAAAGATTTCAAACAAAAGATACTGTAGAAATATGACAATTATTACATGAGGTCTATCCAATATTAGATGTCCCGTAATAAAATTAGTTGATGCTGATACCTCCTTGGTTCATTCTTCCATAACTCGAGCTTTGACAAGGAAGAGATAAGAGGTAAGCGGATTGCCTGGTGACCTGGCATGTAGGATTTGATTGGGTCACGAGCTGTTATTAGAGATGGGGCCCAGTCAAGTACGTTTTTGACCAAACAACTTTGTAACGTGCTTTGCATGGGCCTCATCTCTAACATGGCATGTGGCCCAACCAAATCCCGATTCATTGGGTCACCGGGATATCCTGGGTGACCGGGTCACCAGGCAATCTGTGTCGCCTATGGAGATTGTGGTCAGACATACCTAATAGAGTCCGACTACAAGAATAAGAACTGAATTTACGATCTTCATACAGAAGGATAAATATATTACCTAATAGAAAAGACTTCTACCCCCACCCGAAAGGTGTCACAAAACCTTCCTTTTTTTAAAAAGAAAAAAATAAAAAATTGTAATTTCTCAATTATT
Organism: Magnolia sinica; assembly: GCF_029962835.1. NCBI lineage: Eukaryota > Viridiplantae > Streptophyta > Magnoliopsida > Magnoliales > Magnoliaceae > Magnolia > Magnolia sinica. Next base: position 71,612,181 of record NC_080587.1, on the reverse strand, counting down.
ATATGTTGATTTTTGAACTTTCCATATATAGAAATAGGTAGAGTGGAAATGACATCTCTTATGTCAATGATATTTTTTCAATTGAATAACATCCGGTCTGCAAATATAACCCATCCCACGTGACATATGCACAACATCAAACCCATCCATCAAATGTGTCACCTCATGAAACCTATAGGGCCCAAAAATCAACCCAATGCAAAATTAGGGTGGGCCACAATGAAGGGAACAAGGTGCACGGGGACACCCACACTTGATTATCACCGGAGCCCACCTGAGTTGCAAAACAGCCTATTTTTGGCCTGACCCTTAGTTCAAGTCAGATAAAGGGTATGTATGGCCCGAATTTCATATAAGCCACATGGTGGGATGGCTCTCGTGAGGTTCTCACGGGTTTTCATGAGAACTAGTTCTTATGTGATTCTCTCTCTCTCTCTCTCTCTCTCTCTCTCTCTCTCTCTCTCTCCACATATTTGTTTGAGTGTTTGCTTCCTGCTTTCTTCTGACCCATTTCGCTTTCACTATATGTGGCTATTCTGCTTCCCTTAGGAAATGATGAGACTTATGGGAAGCGGCCCAATGCTGATGGACATGTGAAGTCGGTTCTTTCACTGGGAGGTCCTGATCTTGGATTCCCACGGTCGCAGGTTGACCATAGCCAGTCAGTTGTAAGTCCATGCATCAAGCTGAGACTGCCTTTACCTGAATCATGCCTTCTGCCTGTGTCTTCTTCTAGGTGTGCTTTGTATGGCTAATCCCTCTTCTGTTTTCCTTTACAGGCTCGGTTCCCGTATGCTTATGTAGATCCATACTACTGTGGGATAATGGCATCTTATGGACCACAAGCTATTGTAAGCGCCTCTTAAGAATCTTGGCTTCTTAAATATTTAATTATAGAAATGATTGCACAAAATGGGATAAATATAGAGGTTTGCTAAGTCTACATGTGTATAGTCTTGCCCATCTACATGCCAGCACATGTTCCAGTATGTCACACATGAAATATCTGACCGGTCCATTAAGTGGGATATGGTGTTGATATTGTGGCCCGATGATCTAGCAGGCCAATTTTCTTATGGGTTTCAGTGTATGAAAGAAATGGATAGATAAAATAAGTTTTTACCTCGCCCTCCATTTGTTTTGTACAATGTGGCTCACCTGATGAGTTAACATGCATGATTTTGGGGCTGGGAATCTACACTATCCCACCTGATAGACTGGTATGATCTTTCATGTGTTCCATATTGGCATGTGTGCTGATGCATCAATGGATCATGTTATACAACCACGTGCGCCTCAATTACAGACATGATATGGTCTTGGTTTCCTCCTTGAATTGAGTGGGTTTCCTAACTTGAATAAAAATCATTACATAGGTCTGATGGTGACATAAATATTTCGATGGTCAGATCAAGCATGAATGGTCAGATCTGATTTTCAAATGGACCGATGCTTAGTTGCAGGATCCTTCTAACTAGGTCATGCTCCCGCTTCAAATGCTTCATACTTGCCCGCCTGCTTCCGCTTCTTGGTGTTAAATACTTGATTAATACTTAATAGTATTTTGAAACAGACGCTTTCCTGTATTTGCACCTGAATTTGTTGCTGCTTTGCTCATGGTTCTTCCAAATATGGTCTGGCGCAATGTCCAGTGTCCACATCTTAAATATTGATGGTTAGATCGGGCATTCGGGCTTGTGATTGTTTCATGAAAGGGGCTGTCAGGATGTCAACATCCTTATATTGAATATGAATGGACAGATTGGGCATCTGGGCTTATGATATTCACGTCAAAGAGGGCCAACAAGATGTCCAAATTGGATGTCAGGGCTTATGGTATTCCCATCAAAAGCGGCTGTCAGGATTTCTAGCTGTCTTGTCTTGAATAGGTTAGATCGGACATCAGGGCTTATATAGGTATATGACTATCTGGAATTTGAACAGTCAGATCTTAGCATGTTTGCATGTGAATTTGGGCATCATGAGGCTGATTAGGAAGTAGGAAGTGGGTGGTCATGAGACCAACTCTTCCCCTAAAGAAAGAAGGGCATGCCTTCATTTCTCACACAAAGGAAAATGATCCACCCAATGACTAGAGCTGTACATGAGCAGAGTTAGCTCGGTAGCTCGCTCGACTCGACTCGACTCGAAAAAGCTTGACTCGACTCGGATCGAAGCTGAGTTCGAACCGAGTTGAGCTGGTTTTTGGAGCTCGGAATGAGTTCAAGCTGAGTTCGATCTTGCCCCAGCTCGACTCGAATATTGCTCGAACTCGGCTCGACTCGGTACAAGGTATATATACCCTTCAAAAAAAAAAAAAAAAAACCCTATCCCCTTTTTCAAAATACATCCCGTCCGCACGACCCTAACCTTACCCCACCTCTTCCTCCCCCTCTTCCTCCCTTTCTGTCAGTCCGGCCGGCGAAGCTCCTCCCCCCCTCCCTCTCTCTCTGCTCTCTCACTCTCCCTCATCCTCCCTTACCCGCATGGCCGCATCGACGCACGGCCTTCTTCCTCCCTCTCTGTCAGTCCGGCCGGCGAAGCTCCTCCTTCTCTCTCTCTCTCTCTCTCTCTCTCTCTCTCTCTACTCTCTCCCTCATCCTCCCTTACCAGCACGGCCGCACCGACGCATAGCCGTCTTCCTCCCTCTCTTCCTCCCTTTCAAACACGGCTCAAACTTAGCCAAGCTGAGCACGAGCTGTTGTTCCGAGCTCGAAGGCTGAGCCGAGCACGAGCTGGGCAAAGCGCGGTTCAGCTCGACTCGTGTACACCTCTACCAATGACATAGCCTTCTCCAAGTCATCTCTCCTCCTGAATGGGAAATGAACCTCTCCCAAAATAAATTTGTAAAGAGCCCCAATGGAATCATGCTCCCTTTCAATTACTTTGACTATCAAGACGCATTGGAATATGACCTACTACGAAACTCCAATAAATCTCATTCTTGGTTCATAAGTTATAACAAAAAATTCTCAAACAATTCCTGCTTGGTTCCTAGACTAAGGGTGGATTATTTATGGTCCACAACATACTATTATTCCTGAACGATGTCTCTCTCAATTGCAAATTAAGGCCTCTCCCCAAGCTCCCCCGTCAATGAAGTAAACCATGGAATTTTTCATCAAACATTCTCCCTTGGATCATTCACTGGGAATATCAAATTAAGCGTAACCCAGCTACTTCTACCCCCTCTTCATACTGGATAATCTTTGGTAAATGGTGGAACAAGTTTGATATCCCTTCTTAAAAAATCAAACTTCACCTCGGTCACCCATCGCACTCCCAACCAGTTCTGGTCCCTCCAAAATCCTTCAAAGAAGCAGCCCTTGCTGACTTTAATACACAGATCCAGCAAGACCCCCTCAAGGAAATTAATAGGCTCTGTGAAGAAGTAACTCTTCTCAAAGATCAAGCTTTATGCAGCCAAGCCGGATCTGCTCAGAAACATTCTGATGAAGGCTCAACAACTCCTTCAGGATCAAACATGTTTTAATGAAGCCATTTAGCCGTCGATCTGGTCAAAAGATATCAATCAAGCTGCAAAGCCAACACCGGCAAGCACTGCTTTCGTCAATTCTAATCCATGAAGCACATTGAAGAAGCCAAACTCTGTTGGAGAGCATACTTTGTTGCTCCTACCAACTCATGAGGATGGTGAAGTCTTCAATCTCGTCCTCCTGCCTACTCATGAGGATGGGCGCCATTAATTGCAATCATCTTCTGTAATTAATGGTATTTGGTTATTAGTACTCTCCATCTTCTTTAAAAGAATGGACTGAAAATAATAGTTTTTGGGTGTTTATATTATGGAAGAATAGACTCCCACTTGCTTCTAAATTGATTATGATAGGTTCTATTGTCAATATTGTCAATCTGGGTCATGATTGCATCGGACTCATTGGTTGCTCATAACTTCTAACAGTTATTGCGGTCAAATGATCCTAAGCATTGATCAATGGTCAATAAAATGGATAGTTCAATTCATTTTTTTGACAAAAAAGTACAAACATGGATCTAGACCAGTCATCATGTTCGTTCCACCTTTGCTCGATGCCATGACTTGAGAATCTCTTCTCATTGATTTTACAGTTACATCTATCCAATCATATGGGGTGGTAGGAGGGTGGTTCCCCTTATTAAGGGGTTCGGGTTGCAGAAATCAGTGATTGAAGCGGCAGATTCATTCATAAGGGAAATCCTTTTCAAGCAAGGGGAGGGCTCGTGCATGATGTTTTGGATGGAAAAATGGTATGGGGACAACCCGCTTCGCATGGCATTCCCAGGCTGTTTAGGATAGCGGTTGCTTGTGATGGTTCCATATCTCATTGTGTTAGAGTTGGTAGGAGCATACATTTGTGCCCCAAGATCTTGTAGAAACCTTTCGGTGGACGAGATCAAAGATTTCACCATCCTCATGGGGACCACATTAATCTTATCTGGAAAGACAATGCCCCTCCCCTTGTTCTTGCGTGTTTTTGGTTGGTGGGCAAAAAATGAGGTTCTTGCCATGGACAACCTTAAGAAGTGAAGTCTTTTTTTTTTATGATGATTTTATTAGAAAGCTGCGAGCAAATAACTGGCGGCAAAGAATACAAAAGAATACTTGCCAGCGGCCAGGGACCAGGGCTTAGACCTGAGAACAACTAAATTTTATCCAATCAGAAAGCAACTTTAAGACTGCCTCTGCCACAGACTCAACCGATTGAGGGGAATCCCAGAAGCACCTACTATTTCTTTCACCCCAAATTGACCACCACACAGCCGGCAGCGACAGGAGCCAGCTAGAATGGTCTTTGTTCCCCTTGTTACCCCATGCAACGTCCAAAGGAGATCCCAAACTGAACCTGGCATAACCCAATGCACCTCGAAAGCAGCTAGGACATGGTGAAAGGGGCATAATTGGTGAAGGGTCATAACCCAAGTGATCAATGGTTTCTGCATCTTGCTTGCACACACAACACATGTTTAGAATAGGCGAGATCTCTTTTAGGAAGTGAAGTCTTTACAGTACGAATGGCTGCATCATGTGTCTTGAACGGGTGCATCATGTGTCTTAAGGATGCAGAATTGGTGAATCACTTTTTTCTTTCATAGTTCTTATGTGCAATCCATATAAAGGAAATTTCTTTCCATATTTGCAGAGGATATTGGGGCTTTCCTTAGGGCTTGGATTGGTTGCGGGAAGGGATGCAAGAAAGGGAAAATTATGTGGTGTTTATCTTTATGCGCAGTTAGGGTTGGATAATACGGACATGGATTTGGAGATCATCTAAAGAAGTTGTATAAAAGTGAAATACGAATGTAATCCAAGGAAGTCGGATAGTCAGGTAATCGGATATCTGACTAATATTTAAATAAAAACAACTAAAAAAGTTAAATACCTAATACAATTAGAAAAATATTTTCAACATGGATAAATACCTAATAAACTAGTAAAAAATTGCAATTTCGATAACATAATTACCTAATATAAACCTAAATCCCAGCGCATTTAAATTAAAAGATTTAGCAACTTTAATAATATATAGTCAGTCATTAGCAACGACCACCATAACAACCTCATCATCGAAGTCGGTGTCAGCAACGACAAAGAATTTAATATATCATAGCCTGTGTTGTCAAAATCGTTATCGTATTGGAAATCGTAAGGTTTGAATTGTATCGAAACGCAAATCATATCGTAAATCGTGAATTTTTTCTTATAATTCTTTTAAATATATGAAAATATAAATAAATAAATAAAACTTAAAAACTCAACAATCATCCTTTTGCCATCAACATGCACATTGTAATACCACGTCATGATAGTTTTAAAGGATTCTATGTTTTCTTCTTCTCTTTTGTCTTTCAAGAAATTTTTCTTAAAAAGCATACAAGGATACTTTAATAATTTATGTTCTTGTTACCTTTAAAAAAAAAATGCATAATCACGTTGGAAAAGCAACATTTAATTTTGTAGACTGACGAAAATAGATATTTTGATTTATAACCACCATTCCACAGTATATACAACTCAACATGATCGTAACCATCGATAAAAACATTCTAGATAAGTCATACATCAATTTTGGTGTTTTGGCCAGTTAAGAAGTAATAAATCATTAAAAAAAGCTCTATGATTTAACATTGAAGAGAATATATAGCATCTAATCTCTTATTAAAAAACCAAATAAAATAATTTACCTTTTCTAAACAATTCCTCTTCTTCTTCTTCTTATTTTATTTTTATTATTATTCTTAAAGCCCCTGCTAATTTAATAATATAAAATGAAAGCCAGGTGAAGCTTAAAATAGAAGAAAACAAGTATAATATGTATCATAAATCAGGATTTGAATCCTAAATCGTAGGATTCAAATCATAAAATCGTAGGATTCATATAAAAAAGGATTCAAAAGGTGGGATTCAAATTGTTTTTGCTTAAGATTCGACTATGATCATATGTTAGGTTTAATATTTTAGTTAAAATATTTTTAATTGGATAAATTACGAAAATACCATTGCGTAAGGTGGATATGGATATGATAATGCTTAGAAGTTGGGTAATCAGGACAAAAATCTGAATCCGAAAAGGATTTTCTTGGGTCAGATATTTCGGGTTTTCGGGCAAATGAATACCCATTGACAGTCTCATGCCTAGTGCTTGGGTGGTTTGGCTTGATCAAAACAGTTGAGTTTGGTTTGGCTCGATCAAAACAGTCGAGTTTGGTTTGGCTTGATCAAAACATTGAATGGGTCAGTATAGTCAATGTATTTGGGGATTTTTTTGGCTCTTTGTAAGAGGCCTCTTTTTTATTTATATTTATATTTTTCCTTTTGTCTTTGGATTATGCCTTGTCATCCCTTTTGTTTTAATGAATTGTTATGATCCTTAAAAAAAATAATCAATGGCCAACTTAATGGACAGTCTAGATCATTTGTGACAAAAAGAATTGATCATGAATGTGAAGAGTCCACAAGGTGGCCCTATAAAATGATCTAAACATCGATCAATGTTCAATAAAATGGAAGGTTTAATTCATTTTTGACAAAAAAGGACCAAACATGCATGAAGACTGTCGTCCATCATGTGCGCCTTCCACCTTTGCTTCAGCTGGTGACTTGAGAATCTATTTTATTTAACAATTATGTCTATCCAATCATTGGCCAACAAAATGGATGGTCTTGATCATTTATGGAAAGAATTTAATCATGGATGTGGATTGTCCACAAGGTGGCCCCACCTGACTCTTCATGCCTCAAAAGAATCACTTTGATCTATTGATGCTGGCCACCAATCAAATATCCAAAAGAAGTGGATGGTTGAAATCATTTCTGATGAAAAAATGTTTAATCTTGGGAGTTTCCATGTTCTTGGCCCCACTTGTAGTTCCCCGTTCTGCTCTAGAATCACTTCAATATGATGATCCTAACCACTTTGATCTTATAATCCTAACCATCTGATCAATTGGCAACATAATGGATGGTCCGGATCATTTATGATAAAATAGTGTCTGATCATGGATTTGACTGACTTATGGGCCCCACCTCTACTTTCCCATTTCTCTCAAGAATTGTTTTAATCTAATTGTCTTAGCCATCCAGTCAGTGGCCAACAAAGTAAATAGTCTATATCATTTATGACAAGTCTAAACATTGATCTGGACTGATCATTTTGTGGGCTCTGCCTTGGATATCCCTTTTACTCTCAAGAATCACTTTGATTTGATGATCTTAGCCATCCGATCAATGCTTAACAAAATGGACTATCCAAATCATTTATGACAAAAAACCTGCTGATCATGGATCTAAAATGTTGATTTGTGGACCCTACGGCTGATTTGTTGTTCTCCCCTAGTTCACTTTGATATGCTGATCTTTAGTCATCTTATCAACGGCACCAAAATGGATGGTCTAGATCATTAATGACAAAAACATCTTCATTGATCTAGATTGCCCCTCTTGTGGGTCCCACCTCCACTTCCATTGTTCCTTGCAAGAATTACTTCGAACTGATAATCCTAACCATTTGATCCATGGACAAACAAACTTGATGGTCTAGGTAAATGATGATAAGTATGTAATCATGGTTCTGAACTGTTAATCATGTGGGACCCACCTCCGATTCCCTTTGCTCTTAAGAATCACTTGGTTCCTCCCAACCATCCAATCAGTGGCTAACAAAATAGGCTGTCCTATAGGGAGCTACCCCCCTTTCTGTGGACCCCCCCTTCTATGAAGCCCAAAAAGCATAAAGATAACATTCTTACAAATCTTTAATCAAGATGCCTCGACTATTACATTGATTTCAAATGTCAAATCAATCTAATCTAAGATAGAAACACCCTAATCACAGAGACTTGGCAATGATCCTCAAAATCTTTAGGCCCCCATTGGGTCTTCTGAGCTTGTGTTTGGGTCATGTATGAGTCAGGTCCGTGTCGGGTAGGGCATCTAATCGATCAGGGATGGATTAGATCTCACACCAATGTAAGTCGGGTCTCTTATACATGTGTGTGGACTTAGCAAACCTCCGTTCGATGTGTTAGAATCACACACACACACACACAAACACAGGGTACGAGTACACCAAAACTGACTCAGACCTGACATGTTGACAGCCTAGGATTGATCTTCATGTGAAAAATAAATAAAAACAAATCATGATAAATAAAAGCAAATCATAATAATCAATTAAAAAAAAGGCCTGAAAAATTCCATAACAGTTGTGGATTGATCTCATGCATGAATAGATTTAGATTCAAAATGATCAAACACGTTTGTTTGAAAATGGAACATCGATCGGCCTTTTCATGATGTGGGACCCACCTGATACTTGTCTTGGCCTGATTTTTTGTCAAATGGAATCTGGTGGGGCCCACCTGATGAATGGCTTGGATCTTGTGTGTTTTCTAGTGGCTTGCTGCATGTGGATGTGTTTCTTGTAACAATTCTCTTGTATTGCACCCTTTGTTTATATTGTTTTATTGGACCTGTGACCAGATTCATCCCCAAATGTTGGGAATGGCTACTGCACGTGTGCCGCTCCCTCTCAACCTTGAAGAGGATGGTCCGATTTATGTCAATGCAAAACAATACCGGGGAATCATCAGGCGGAGAATGTTACGTGCCAAGCTAGAGGCTCAGAGTAAACTGATCAAAGATAGAAAAGTATGTTACTGAACAGATCCGTCCCTCACATGCCAATGTTTCATGTATGTGCAAGATCCGGCCCGTCCGTTAGGTGGGCGCCCTTGTGAATGTGCCATCACCAGGAATTCATGCTGGTCAAGTCATCAGGCCGGCCACCTGCATGAACCACTGGATTGCATCGGTGCATATCCGCGGCCCACATCAGGGACAGTCCATCTTATATTAAACAATGGGGCCCAGTGGATGACTGGTGCGGGTCTTGTGAATGTACTGCCTATTCTCTCATTATTTTTCTCGTTGATTTCTAACTGTGATTATATGCAGCCATACCTTCATGAGTCTAGGCATCGTCATGCGATCAACCGACCGAGGGGATCCGGTGGACGGTTCCTCAACACAAAGAAGCTCCAGCAATCAAAGCTAACTCCAACCACCACCACTGACAGCCATAACCTCTCTGATCCCGTCCTTCAGCTGGGTGGGATCCTTGAATCAGACGTCCTGCGCTCGGAAAACAGCAATACTGGCGCCTCAGCTACCTGCTCGGACGTAACGAGCGTCTCGAACAATGATGACATCATTCAGCGGACCGATCTGGGCCACCCCACCTTCCCTCCCCACATGGGTGGCGGCGGTATTACCTGTAATGGGTCCCACCATCTGTTTCCCATCAATCGATGAGAGATGGGTGGCTGCCCGCTTGCCAGGCCGCAAGAACATGTTGGACACATGAGGTGTTTATGGTGTTTCCTGTCAGATCGAAGAAGCATCTCTGGTGTTTCATGGCAATTCATCCTTGGCTCTTTTCCATTTCTGTGGCCTTAAAAACGTCTCATATTTTAAGCTCTTCTTTGTTGAAAACTGGAATGGAAAGTTTAGAAACTAAGAACAGAAAAAACTACTTTCCCTTTTTACTCTGTTAGTTGATAGGATTATGGGATTTGAATCTTGAAATTGGATTATGGGATTTGAATCTTGAAATTGGATTTGTAATCAACGGTGCTGATTCGATTGGTTTGCTCCAATGGTTTAGATTTTACAGGTTGCTCTGTTTTTGAGCCACACTCAGTTTGCAATGGGCCCACCGTTCCGACGGTTTGGATTGAGCTACCGGTGTACCAGGTATGGTGCATTGTATTGGAACCATGGGACGGCCTATGGCACTTGGTTCAAAATAGTCAATGGGTCAGATGATCCCAGCCATCTAACCATCGATGTGTGAATGGTTTTGGTTTTAAAAACATGTACCATCTATGCAGGGGCCCACTTGGATGGGCAAGGGGTGGATCTTTTAAATAGAAAAAGGCCCAGAAAGTTTTTGATTTGATGATCCTAACCATTCAATTGGTGGCAATCAAGTTGTGGGCCCATGTTTATTTGATCTGAACCATTTGTTTTATAGATCGGCTGTGGATGTTCGATCCACAATGTGAAGATCCTAACCCTTCATTAGGTGGCCCAACAAAACCAATTGTTGACGTCCAACAAAAAGAAGTGCAGAAAATCCGTTCCATTGAAATAGTTTGTACATGGGCCAAAAACAATTATAATTGATAATCACATCCATAGGATTAAGGTGATGTGAAATCGACACCATCCATTTTCCATGTCTTTATTCAGATGGCTGTGATCATCCGATCAGATCTCTTTTTGGGTCCTTGTAGAATCCCTTCTCCAAGCATCCAGCATCATCAGAGGTGGGCCTTGTGGGCCCCACATGTCCAATCTATCTTCACACGTGTTTAGCTAACATTGTGTGGTGGTGTGCAGTTGAGAAGATGGTACCAAAGGCAGATGCTGGACGGATCCTTTACTCTTGCTCTGGTGGTAGACTCTCAGGAGTTTCAACACCCGGTCAAGGGTTTTAGTATCCATAGGTGGTGAAATCCCACTGGCGTGAGTGTATGTGTGTGCGTGTGTAAAAAAATAAAAAAAAAATGCAGGAAGGTGTTTTTCGTAATATGTATGACATTGGTACAGTCCTCTAATGTCATTTTTCAATAAATGCTACAATTCCAATAAATTAATAAAATTCTCCTGTTCATATCTTTAATCTATTTAAGTGATCTAGACTGTTGATATGATAGGCCTCATTAGCATTTCTTGAAAATTTTCTAGATAGGATGGTTCTATGCATCCGTTCAGTTGATTAGGTGGGCCAATTGAGAGCCTATAAGGCAGACCTCATCGGCAGAGTTTTGCTGAAATCTAAGCATTTTATGTTCAGAGGTCCATTGTCATTGTCTCGTCTATTAAAAATCTCCTGGATTCAAATATTCTAACCCTTCAATAGGTAGCCTAGGGAATGGTTATCATGTAAATACAACAATAAAAAATATAAAGCTCAAATAAAACTAATAACTGTGATCCAGCATGATATCTTTTGTTGCTCTTAGTTCAATAAGTCATGGTTACTCGTGTGATCTAGGGCTTGGATAGAAAGCATGTGTGCAAGTATGATTGTGCAGGCATGATAGAGTCTACTCAATTCAAGGATATTGACTGAATTGGCCAGCATCCCTACATCTGGACGGACATATTGGAGACTAGATCGGAACCTAAAGTCATCTCTATCACTGACTTGTTGATTTGTTGTGTGTCGTAATCAGGCAATTTGAGCTAGGGAAGGGGTTAGCTCTCACGAATGAGTTCTTTTTGCCTTGTACCAGTGATTATAGAATCGGCCAGTCAATAGATTTTCTATTTCATAAGTAGTTTAACATAATATTCTTCAATTAGTGTAGAAGATTTGCATAAAATAAAATAAAGACTAATATAATACGATCAATCTTTATTAATGTATTGGCCTTGTTACAACCATTGTGCTTTATAATTTAATTGAAGCGAAAAATAAGATAAATACTTAATGCACCCATTAGAACAGATGATCAATGCAGATAATTAGCAGGATATGATCAGAGCATGAACAATTGAATCGGAATTCAGATGGACATAGAGATTTGACAATTTAAAGTTACAGATATTTAATTTACTCATAAGATAAACGTATTAGAGCGAGAGTTGTTGGATATTAGTGAATTAGGTTAGGCTAGAATATGTAAAATAAACATGAATGTAAATCTTTTTATAACTTTCTCGAGAAGTTGAAAGCCCTTAGCCATGGGCTTCTAGATCCTTTGGGATTCTTCGTGCAAGCTTTGCCTTGTAAAAAAAGAACTCCAAAGTCACTGACTTTTCGGAACTGCTTCTCATAACTAATTTGTTATTGAGATCTTCATGGCCACTAAAGATTTGTCTGTGACCACCAAAATTCCTTTGATAAAAACAACCAAACCAAGATTCGGAAACCTCAAGGCAAGATCTTTATCAAACATAGTCACCCATCATCTCTTAATGGCTCACCTTGTCAACTTTCAGATATTGGACAATCCAGATCAAACTACCTGCTTCATTTAATCACCTTAAAGGGATGGATGGCATGGATACAAAACATACATTATAGTGGGATTGACATAACTATGTGACGTCACTTTAGCAGTGAGTCTCACTACTCAACCGGTGCGAATCTCCAAATGAAAACTTAAATAATAATCACAGTGGACCTTATGTTAACACAAACATTGAAGAAGGTAAAACACAAATATCAACTTAATGGAAAACTTTTGACCCGTAAAAGTTTTTAATGGTGGGCGTGATTCTCTCCACAATTTTCTGTGGTGGGGTCCACTCGAGTTTTGGATCTGCTTCATTCTATGGCTCATGCCCTAAAATGATCTCTGAAAATGGATGGACGGTGTGGATAAAAAACATACTTTATTGTGGGATCCACATGATTAGGTGATGTCATTTTGGTAGCGGGCCTCGCTGCTCAACCCGTGCACTGAATCCTGGATAGAAGGAAGCGGATTGCGAGTAACTCACTACGTTAGTGTAATGGGTAAACTCTGCAGGGTCCACCATGATTTATGTATTTTATCTCCGTCCATCAATTTTACCGGATAATTTTAGGGCTTGATACAAAAAACGAAGCATATACATTTCAATCCACTTTACAGGGAACAGTTGAATTGAATCGTTTACCCCTTGAAAATTTCTCAGTGGCTACAAAAGTTTTGGATCAAGTTTATATTTGTGTTTTCTCTTCATCCATGCCTGTATGATCTTATGGACAGGTTGGATGACAAATAAACATCACTGTGGGGCCTAACAAGGTTTCAACAGTGGAAATCATTATCCCACTGTTTACAGTGGTAAGATCCACTTGATATTTGGGGCTCAACTCCTTAAATTAAATGGAAAAACGGATGGACAGCTTGGATGGACCACATACATACGAGGTGGGCCTAACTGAGTTTACTCAGTACGGTAAGAGCAGGAGCGTACGGTAATCGGTGTGCAATCCGATTTCCAAGCGAAACCGTCTAACGGCCTAAATTTTTTTAATATATTAAAAAAGGCCGGTGATGTGGTACTTACAGCGACGTGTAACGTGTAACTGGTACCCAATACGTGCTCCCATCCATCTATTTCAAAATTGTAGACTTCCAAATGATAGGACAGTTTTCTTTTTCATCCCAGGTAATCCTTATTATGTGGCCCACCCATTTGACGGATCCGATGTTGTACATGAGGGCTACTCAGCTATCAATAAAACGCTGTATCTTAAGTCAAGATACACAACCGTATGCGCTAGGAAAGTTCCAGAAATGGAAAAAAGCAACTTCCGCCAAAACAAGGAAAAAAGCAACTTCGGCCAAAACAAGGCGATCTGCAGTCAGCTTTTAAATTTCATTGAATTCAAAACGTATTTGAAATATTTATCCAATTCTGTTAAGATACTTCCTCGCCCGTACTAAGAGGACCAACGTGAATTGTGAGAAATCCACACCGTCCATGCATTTTCACATCTCATTTTAGATTATATGGCCAAAAGTGAGGTAGATCCTAGTTACAAATGGGCCACACCATGGGAAAGAGCAGTGCTGATGACACCTACCGCTGAAACCTTCCTAGGCCCACCATGACGCGGATTGTGCCATTCCCCCGCCCGGACGGTAATCCGTCTGGGCAAGGCTCTGTGAGGCCCACCTTGATGTAAGCGTTTTATCCACGCCGTTCATCACTTTTCTCAGATAATTTCATGGTGTATCTGGAAACGGATTGGCTACTCCCCCCGCCACCGGCCAGTGGCCGTGGTCGGTGCTATGTGGCCCCACCATGATGTATGTGTTTCATCCATGCCGTTCATCTATTTTTATAGATCATTTTACAGTGTGATTCCAAAAATAAGGTATATCCAAATATCAAGTGGACCACATTGCAGGAAAGAGTTTTGAATGAGGGTCGGCCATTAAAAACATTTTGGGGCCATAAAAGTTTTGGATCAAGATGATCTTTGTCTTTTCTCTTCATCTGGGCCTATATGACCTAATCAACAGATTGGATGTCAAACAAACAGTATAGTGGGCCTTAGGAGGATTTTAATGGTGGATATCCAATCACTATTTTTTCATGTTGTGTGGTCTACTTGAGATTTATATTCCTTTCGTTTTTGGGATCTAAGTCATAGAATGATATACAAAAATGGATGAACAGAATGAATGAAATACATACATCATGGTGGGTCCCACAGATCACCAACCACTAGCCACGGAGCTGGTGGCAGGGGAGTAGCCAATTCGTTTCCGTGAATGCATTGAATTTGCGTCGCTGACTGAGACGGACCAATCATTGATGGCAAAGGAGGAAAAAAGGGGAAGCGGATCGGCTACTCCCCCTCCACCAGCCTATGGCTGATGGTCGGTGCTATGTGGGCCCCACCATGATGTATTTGTTTCATCCATGCTGTCCATCTATTTTTCTAGAACATTTTATGGTATTAGACAATAAATGAATTACATCCCAATCTCAACTGGAACACATTACAGGAAACAGTGTTGAATGAGCGTAGACCATTAAAAACCTTTTTGGGGGTCATAAAAGTTTTGGATCAAGCTGATATTTGTTTTCGACCTTCATTTAGGCCTATATGACCTAATCAACAGATTGGATGTCAAATAAACAGTACATTGTGCATTAGGAGGATTTTTAATGGTGGATATCCAAACAATATTGTTTTCCTGTGGTGTGGTCCACCTGAGATTTATACCCCTCTAATTTTTGGTTTATAGCCCTAAAATTATCTTTAAAAATGAATGAACAGAATGGATGAAACACATAAAACTCGGGAAGGAGATTCCTGGCGATCTTCAGTGGATGTACTATACTGGCCCGGTTGTTCAGGGCGGGGATTTCTTTGGCAGGAAGTTCCTGCGCTGGGATGCTAAGTGGGGTCCACTGTGATGTTTTTGATAAATCCATCCCGTCCATTCATTTTACTAGATCATTTTAGGACATTTTACTGAAAATGAAGTGGATTCAAAACTCAAATGGGCCGCACGAGAGGAAAGAGTTGTGATTCAGTCACTACCGTTGAAACATTTTTAAGGCCACAAAAGTTTCTTATCATGCTAACTTTTTTGTGTTTTCACTTCATCCCAGTGGGAATGACTTTATAAACCGTTTGGATGGCATATAAAAATCAAGGTGGATCCAGAAAGGTTTCAACGGTAGAAAAATATTTCCCCAGTTTTCCCTCTCGTATGGCCCACTTGAGTTTTTAATCCACATCATTTTCAGTATAATGTCCTAAAATGATCTCGGAAAACGGATGGACGGGATGGATTTATAACAAACATCACGGTGGACCCCACTTAGCCTTTCGCAGGAAATCCGCGCGTCCGGAAAAAAGCATGAAAGTCGGGGTTTTGGCAAACAGGGGATTCGGACCCGTCTTCCACGCGGATCGCCATCATCTTCCTCGCTGTTTCAGCGGATCGCCACCATCTTCCTCGCTATTTCAGCTGATCGCCACTTACAGTAGTAGTGGTTTGCTCGCTGTTTCAACGAAATACAGCGATGGCTACTTACGGTAATTTGGATTCAAGGGTCTTCATGTGTATTGACTGGGTGATCTCATCTCTCGCAAATGTGCATCTTTTTACGGTGGAAAGTGCACTCCCTCTCGCCTATATAATGCCTCCCCACCTATTCTCTTCCTACACTGTCAACTCAGCGATTGTTGTTCTTGGGAAGCATCACGTGCGATGGTGCCACTGGTCACGTGACCAGTCTCGACCTCAGCGAGCTCAATGTCCTCGGTCGGATTGATTTTGCAAGCCTCTTTCGTCTTCAGGGCCTGCAGAGGCTCAACCTCGCTTCCAATCAATTCGATGGCTCTACAATCCCATCTGGGTTTGAGCAGCTCACCAGTTTGACCCATCTCAACCTCTCTTCGTTGCATTTTTTATGGCCAAATCCCGCTGGAAATCTCCCGCTTCACCACTTTGGTGTCCCTTGATCTATCTTACAATGTATATGCCAAACATTTCAATGGTACGTATCTTGAATACCTGAAACTCGAAAACTCAAGCATCGGAGCATTCGTCCAAAATCTGTCCAGTCTGAGAGAACTCCATCTCAATTGGGCAAACATCGCAGTTCAGATATGTCACAGAATAATTTGTTAGGTGAGATCGCATTGCAACTAAACAAGTTAACATTCATTGCAGTGTTGAACATTTCGCACAACCTCCTCGTAGGAAGCATATTTCAAGGTCAACAATTCAATACATTCACCGTAGCAACCTACAGTGAATGTATTGAATTGTTGACCTTGAGATATGCTTCCTACAAGGAGGTTGTGCAAAATGTTCAACACTGTGAGGAACGGTAACTTGTTTAGCTGCAATGGGATCTCACCTGACAAATTATTCTGTGACATATTTAATGACTCAAGAGCCTTTATGTTCCCAACTGATATTGGAATTCGGCCTGTGAAATGGTTGTGGGACATTGAGTGCGAGCAATGACTTTACTACCACTGGCACAATCGGAAAGCAAATATGATTGGAAACTCATGGCAATTGGGTTTGGAGTTGGATATGGAGCAGGAATGGGTGTTCTCTTTTGGACTCTAACAATTTGGACAAAGGGACAATTTTGGAATTACTCAATGAATCCTGTAGGTTGCTACATAATCCAGTGTGGGATAGGGACAACTCCCGGAGAGTATTGTTAGTTTGGCAATCTGAAAATGGAAGAATGGATGGGGCCTGAAAGACCACAGCCTGTCAAGCTCAACTTTCTGAGAAGAGGGAGTGCCGAGGATAAGGCCAAGCCCCCCTCGCTAACAATTTGGACAAAGGGACAGAGAATACAATAAATTTATTGATAAGATGCTTTTGTCGATTTTTCCTTCTGTAATGAGTGGAGAAGCAGGGGCTGTGGACTTTATTGGTAGGAGTGGCTAGTTGTAGCTCTTCAGGGTGGGGTAGACTTTTTCTTTTCTCATCTTGTGTTTGCTTATACTGATATTTGATAGGTGAGGCCTGTTTTCCTATTGTGGAGCCCACCTGTTATCTTTGGATTGTACACCCTCTATTCATATATATACAAAAATAGAGTGTTTAAAAAAAATAAAGAATGTGGATAGCTGACATATAGGCCGATCGGCTTTTTAACTTGAATGTGGATAGCTGATGTACCCATTTTTAAATAGAGAAGCTAGGATTGACCTGCTGAGTAGATTTTTGGGGCATGGCTCATCCAACCTGTTGCAAACACTCCCATGGTCTCAATCACTGACCCAGGCCCCATTTGTGCATATCCATCAGATAGTTCTTCTCACCTTAAAGTAGTAAAACACATTCACATCTAATCAATCATAACAAAGGTCCATCAAGCATATACTTTATGCAACTTTTCGGATTTTTTTCAATGCTGGGTTTTTTGAGTTATAACAGAAAATAATACCCCCCTTAAAACCCAAAAATCCCACAACTGATTCAAGTTGACTGGATTATTTCCATGATTATTCAATACAGATTTTAAGCTATGAGGAAGAACACACCAAAAACAAGATTTTATTGGATCGGATTGTTTTCTAAATTTGGGTTTTCTTTACATGACAATAGAATTTATGATGCATGAAAATCGAGACAGGAGGAGACCCCTCGGCATGTAGCAGGCGAATGTTTCCTGCCTGACCCTACCAAGACTCCCTGTGAGAGTTGGACATCGAATCCGCCAACATGCATGTGGGTGCAAGATCTAAGCCATTCATCAAGTCGGCGCCATCATTTGTCTAGTAGCCAGCGAGCATATACATGTTGATATGCGTTGTTGGTCAATTCCTTCTACTTTGCGCTTTTCATTTCAGACCATGCAGGATACACAGTGGGGCCTACCTGCTGAACAGGGGAAGAGTAGAATTTGAAACTGCTGAGTGGCCACTGCATTTTTCGTCCTTCTGTTGCCTTGAAAATCTGATTGGAAATCCTGCAGGGAGTCAAATCCAATTGGTCACAACTCACAAGTTGGAACAATGCATAAATAACAACATGTAATCAGAAGCTTATTTAAGCAATGAACTATCCCAGAAACTTTAAGCCCATGTTTGAATGTGTACATGAATCGTGAATCGAATCGTCTATGTTCAGTTAAGTGAAAGAGGCAGTGACCAGCGGTAATGATGCTTCTTACAATTCATAATGAGAAAGTAGCCCTCGAATTCCAATTGCGTTTCTTTTGAGTCTTAACTTGAAAGTTATGATTTGGAGACCAGAACCTCAATATGGTTGCTGAGAAGATCACAATTTGGTTGTTTATAGTTTACTAGATTAACAAATGCAGCAATATCAAAAAGTGCATGCAAATGTGCTCCAAGAACACATGGGTATTATCAAACCTCGACAAAGAGCTAACATTTCACCAGTAGTAGATGGGACATTGGGATAAATGGTACTTCAAGAACTCATTGAAGCGACTCAGAGGATCTATGAGTAAAACGTTAAAGCAAGAGCATCTATAAAAGGAGAACAGAACTGGAAATTCTTAAATATTTGTTAGAATACATTAGGGTATTCTTCCTAGATTAGGGCATTTCTATATTTGTTAAGATGTGAATCTACTAGCATCTCTCAAGATCTCCCACAAGAGACTACATTATGGAAAGTACAACTTGTTTATTTCTATGAGAATAACATCAATATATAGAAGAGATGGGAGATCTTGAGAGATGCTAGTAGATTCACATCTTAACAAATATAGAAATACCCTAACCTAGGAAGATTACTGTAATCTATTCTAACATCCTCCCTGAAACTCATTGTGCTCTCTAGGTAATTTGAGTTTGAAAGGTATGATAACCATTTATTCAAAAGGCAAAAGACAAAATCAATGACAACATGAGGCAATAAAACGACAAGTAGTAAGAGGCAAGTAGACACTTCTGCTGACACTACCCAAAAAGGGAAAAAGCTGCGGTTAGAATCCGTAGCATGAATGTAGTCGTAGTGCATTAACAACAGTCAAAAAGATATAGCTACGGATTTAATACGTAGTCATAGACAGTCATAGCTACCGATTAGATACGTAGTAATATTTTCTGTAGCAAAATCTACGTAAAACTACGAATAATATTTGTAGCTAAAAGTATGACTTTATCCGTACGTCTAGAGCTACGGCTATTAGCCGTAGTGAGTTTCTATTTTAAAAAATAAAATAAAAATAAATAATGGCTTACCATTGCTAGTGCATGCCCTGATAGATCAACTCATCTAAAAATTCTGGATTCAACGATAAAAGAAACATGCACAACAATGCTTCTATGTAGAGAGTACCAATAAAAGGGCTCCACATGTACAATTTATTAGATGAAGCAAATTCTTGATTGATTATTCTATCACATCTTAGGAATTAGTTTGTAAGGCCTTGGCAGCAGCTAATGTAGCACTTATAGCCCCAGCTTCTGCAGCTGAGGCATCAACCAAGTATTCAACCCCTTTACTAAGTCTCCTGCAGTGTGATCTAAACCAAGTACAATTCTCCGGGAAGCTCACACATGATAAAGATATTTTTAAGTGCTATTCAATAATTTGCATCAGGTCCTCAGGGAATACAATCGTAGAGTATATCAAAACAAAATTTGATCTATTAAACAAAATATAGATCTCCAATAGCTTACCTTTGAAGCATTGCATTCTCAGCACTTATACTGGTGTACATATTCCATTTATAGGAGGGGCAACCAGGCTACCCAGCACAACAGCACCCTCAACACCTGCTTCAGGAATTTCTTGTCTTGTTCTTTCATCAACAAATGTGTATCTTGTAGGTAATCTCCCTGCTTGTACATTGGTTGCAGCAGCTGCTGCTGCAGCATGTGTGAAGCAGCACTTGTTGTTTTAGCAGTAGCTAGATCTTCAGCCACAAGAAGGTCATCTAGCAACACCCCTTTAGCACAAACACCATTTACAATGAGCATTGAGAGCAATAACATATTAACTAGCATGTCCAAAGAAAATAATGCACGGCGCAAGTTATGTAACTCAGGCCTCCCAAAACAAATATGCTTGTGAAATAACATTAGCTTGTTATGAATAAGTTGAATCACCCAAAACACATATCAAACTTGGCACAGTTCTACAGCAATCCAGACACACCAAATCCCTGACCAAACTGTGAATGAAGCGTAGCCAGAGATTGCACTAATATGACAATATTGACCATCTACCTTTAAATTTGGACACCTCAGCATTTACTTTTAACCATCCATTTGGTAGCCATAAATTGATGGTCAGAATTTGTTGATTGGAGTGATTCTAGCTATATACTACATTCACAATCAGACACAATTTAGATGGTCTAGATAGCAGTATATGTCAACGCTGCCTAGGAGGGGATGAGTCACCACTACATTTTAAATGGTGCAAAACTAATGTTGGAATCTAGCCCTTCCCTATAATTCTTTCCCCCATGTAGGGCTCCATTAATAGAAGTCACATTATCCATACAATGTAGGTTGGTGTGGTCATTTTTCAAACGTTGCTTGAACTTCACAAGTGAAATAGCATGCGGAGCAATGTCGCGGCCAGTCATAGAGAAGAATGAAAATGAAAAGAGAGGGGTTAAAGGGAAATAAGTTATGCTGAGAATGGAATTCGACGAGAATATTGTAAGCCCAATGTGGGTTGCCACAAAGGTGGATTTTGGCAATGGTTGTTCACTTGGCAATCAGCCAAACACACCACACACATGAAAAAGCTGTGGAACTAGTGAGATAGCAATTGAATCCACAGTCACAAACTCATGAAATCCATCATGAGGGTGTCCGGTAGTGTTTAATAAATTTTACTAACGAAAGAGAGGATAAAAGGATAGATCTCCTATATTATTCACCAATACAGAAGGCTTGGTTAAACAACAAATCCATAGTTCAGAAACATGCCTGACATGCGGCAATAAAATCTCAGTCATTGGAATTTTCACACAAAAAGTATCAAAGCTACAGTGGAAAGCATATAGCTAAAGCCAGTACATGTGGATCATGAATGTTCAAATTACATGGCATGCCAATAAAAGAATACATTGGAAGATTTTGCTACCATATAATTCAAAGTGGGGTGAAGTGGAGTTGAAAAGAGATGCTTCTTGTGCCAAAAAGGATTTTTTTTTTTTTTTAACACAGACTATACCATCCAAAATTTTCAGTAAAAAACCACATCTAAGGATTATCCTGTCAAAAGATTCCAGCAAATCAAAACTGCACAAAAATATTTAATTTTTTCTTGGCATCCATTAATTCAAAAAACATGACAGCCATCCAATAGTATCTAAACCAGCCTTCTAAAACTTATAGCATCTTAAGAATTAGGAAATGAGAAAAGATCTTTACCCGTCAATAGATGAGACTGTCACAGACATCCAACTACCAATCCACATTTTTTGCCCACTTTTTGAAAAACTGACATTAATAGAAACTTAAATTTGCATGGAACTCCTACCAACCACCATATGGGCAGTGGAGTATCTTGGTACAGAATCCCATGTCTACCAAAAGGAACGAGTGAGTCATGCTTTGGAAATTTATAACAAAGAGTAAAAATCAAAGCACCAGTTGCACACGAAACAATGGATTTTACATATACCTAAAAAGCACATTATGAAGATGTAAGACTGCGCACCAACCTAAGAATCTAGAATGAATGAGTAGAAGTAATTAAGAGATTAAGAGACAACAGAAAGATATGGTATCAAATGAGGGAATACAGATTCTATAAAGTAGCTTATCTTAACTTACCATCCAAACGCCCCCTTTGTGAGACTGTGCTCACATTGTATCTTGTATTGGGGAAATTGATCATTCTTGCAATTTAACACATCCAAACATGGCCTAAGATCGGCAGTACATAATCTGCTGGATATCCATATCAACAGTACCAGAGCAGAAATTGTACTATGTTGATTGCTCTCCAATGCAATTGCTCTACTGGCATGTTTTTTTTTTTTTTTTTATAGGTTTTTAACACATGCATTGAGAAATGAAGATGAATGAAAAATGCACCTATAGCCAGGATGTATAGTATATGAATGGACTGGATGAGAAGCTTGGCTTGTTCTGTTTGCAGTTGGAATATCCGTATCCCTTCTTTGTAGCTGCTACCGAATGCTACTAGCAAAAAGATTGAAATGAGATATGTCAAAACTCATCATAGATTGCTTATGATTCGAAAAAGACACTTTTGTTGGACAATCATAACTATCCATCCATTGCTCGGGGAAAGGATGGCTACAAGAATAGGGACAAATCACGAATAGGTTGGATCATCTGATCAATGTGATTTTTGAGCCCATAAAAATGTCATCTGGACTTTATAGGCAGTTCAGATTGATTTTTGAACCTGATTTGTTGTAGATAGTGTGGCGCACACCCCACTTAGAAGCAGTCAGGATGATTAGCTTGTGGGTGCATGCATCTGACTTTTTGATACCCTTAAACTAGGTTTTCTGTTGTGATTACATGTAAAATATGCTATACTATGGTGTTTCTCACCATCTTTATGAGATCCAGACCAATCATAAGGTAGCCTATAGGTTGAATGGGTCATAACCCAAATATATATCACACTGATTTAACAATCCTAACCATTCTATCATAGAAGTTTTATGGAAAGAAATTATATGGTTATAAGAAGTGTCAAACAAAGTTAATTTGACCATTTCAACTTTTCCAAGCCAAGGGTTGGAATTGTCCAATCGGTCTGAATTTTGGGATATGAACCATCTAAGGTAGGGCCAGCCTACCTGATGAGAGTTCGGATCTCATAAAGGTTTGCCATATACTATACAAAACATGCAGATCAATCAGAAAATTTAAGTTCATTAAAAGGCTGGAGCATGCACAGCATATTCATCATTTCAAAGTCCCATTTTTAATACCTTTGCAACATCAAGCACATGTTGGCCAAGTACAGGATGCTTCCTCATACAGTGACGCACTTTGTGTGATTCTGCTAATCAAGAGTTGTTCGTCAACCCTGCCACCTGTTAATGCCCAGCAGACCCAAAAACATAACAATACCATCATTCACTTTGTGGACATTAGGGCATGAGTAAAGAAAACATGGCAGGACGATCTCGAGTTGGAGACCCAGATATCAAGAAGAAATGAAAGCACGACAAATTATTCGCAGAAAAAAGTTGGACCATTTGGCTGTCATAGTGAGATACCAAATCTGATCAAACAGTAGCGGCAGCAGCAATTTCCAGCGGCATAGATGGAGTGCAGAACTAGATTATCTTCACAAGTAGGCAAACTGAAATGAAGGAAACATCAAAAAAACAAAAGTTAAAAACATGCTTCAATATAACGAATTTTAAGATTCAACAATCAGAAAAAAATGTATAGAAACAATAACAAGGAAACATTTTCATGCATTATATACAGGGCTGCAATGCAGAGTGCACTCAGAACATGTAAAGAGCAGAAACATTTTGACACAGTCGGTGAGAAGGTGTGGCATTTAATAACACATGTAAAGGAGCTTCTACTCACCGGATCAAAGTTCTTATTTCCTGCTGGGAAGAAAAGAAGCGTAGGAAACCCATCAGACTGCAAAAGCAAGTGAACACACATGTGAGGTCTTGCTGCATAGAATTTCAGTGCCACCAACCTCAAATACAAAAGAGGTTTGGACCAAAGAGAAAAGAAAGGAAAAGTAAAGAAAGGACCAGAGCTTCATAAGAGCTTCAAATTTACAATTCCTTCCTTTCTTTGCTTTTTCAAAGAAAGTGGGAGCACACACCACCTGTCATTGTATCTATAAAGCTGAAATAAACACTTAAGCTAGGGAGGACAGGAACCTACAGTAGAACATGCTCTATACAATGTAATGTAAGGACACAGCGAAAAAACCAGGGTCTCCAACGAAAGAACAGGGCAAGCATAGTATGAAACCCCTGCTCTTGGAAATACACTGCAGTTCCTTTCCACTGCATTATTTCCCAACAAAAATCTGATAACCACTCAATTTTCATTATCAATACATAAATTATAAGTACCCTGAAGAATCAGCTCTATATGCACATGTAATTTCAGTTTAAACCCAAAGTAAAATTAGATTTCATGTTTCCATACACTAAATGAGGTAACTTGGATTTTAACATGAGGTTCTCTCACAAGCAATTACCTCTTGAAAGCAATGCTAAAAATGGAGTCCACTGATGTCACAAAGGTCGTTTGCATCATTGTATAGCAAAAAAAATGGAGAAGTTGTGAGATCTTACCTTGTTGTTATGTAAGATATAAGCCTCTTGAGTAAAGGATAGCCATGACTCCTCGGATTTTATATAACATAAGAAAATTGTAGTTTCAGTGGCCGGGTGTCAATCTAAAGAAGATTACAAGGATAAAGCCTTCAAACACATGAAGTGATTTCTTAGTTTTGATGGCCACAAGGACAGGAAGTGGGATCAATCATTTAGAATGATTTCTTAGTGGTGAAAGACACATAATGGGCCCCACTACCTAGATGGTTCTGATCGAGAAACACTAATGCCATGTTTACACTGGGTATTCGCATAGAGATAATACTAATACTCTGCCAACAAATCAAATAAATCCTTACAAAATATACTTTTACTAATGCTATACTTCTTCCTGTCTAACAAATATAAGAATAAGTAAAAGAGGCAATAGAATCTATGGAAGATGAAAGAGAGCCCTGCATGCATGTTGAAAGAATAGGAAACCTAAGCCATATCTGTATGTCTCCATATCTATGCAATCAACAACAATTACAAACAGGGAGCAAACAAATGCCACAAAGCAGCCACTCCTCCAGCCCCATTCCAACTATACTTGAGACCAAAATCGCTCTCTCAAATCTGGAAGGTGAAATCCCTAATTCTAAAAATTCTCGGATTCCCAAAATCCTAAAATCCCCAAATCCCCAATTTGTAAAATCACAAAAACCAAATTCAAGGTCTACATTCAAATCTGTAAGCCCTAAAATCCCCAAATCCCTAAATGAGGGTCCACATTCGAATTGGAAATCCACAAATTACTAAATCCCCAAATTCATAAATCAACATTGAGAGAGAGAGAGAGAGAGAGAGAGAGAGAGAGAGAGAGAGAGAGAGGGATTCCTCGCGTTCGTGAATCTAATTGAATCGAGCTTCAGAGAGAGAGAGAAAGGGAGGTCGTGATTGAGAGAGGAATGAAGGTGGTGCGTGGATAGGGAGGGCCTTGGACCACCGCTAGGCCAAACGAGGATGGGCAGGGAGAGAGATGGGGAGTCGAGGATGGGCTGTTTTTGTCGGGAGTCGAGAGAGAGAGAGAGAGAGAGGTGGGGAGAAAGAAAGAAGCGAGAGGGCTGTTTTTGTGGGCGTTGGAATTAAATTCGATGTTTTTTTTGGGCGCGGACGCCCACTTGAGACGAACGGTGATGTGTTAGGGGCTACGTGTGGCCCACCATAATGTATGTCATTTATCTGTGCCATCCATTAAATTCGAATAATTTTTTAGGGCTTTATCCAAAAAAATTGGCAAATAGAAGGCTCACAAGGACCACACCAGAAATCAACAAAAGGCACTCAATCTCCATTGTTTCCTATGGTGTGGTCCACTTGAGCTTTCAATTTATCTACTTTTGGGGGATAATGCATTAAAATGTATGTAAAAATGGATGGACGGCTTAGATTAAATACAAAATTTTTGGTGGGCCCATAGAACTTCTAACGGATGTACCTTTGCTGTGGTGGTTAAAGTGATTTAGCTACGGATTAAATCCGTAGAAACCTACTAAATCCGTAGGCTCCACTCCTTTTTGGTAGTGTGACTTCTGCGCAATGTTCGAAGTATTGGTATCGCTACAAGTTTCGATGGCCAGATGCATGTACAATCGCGATGTCACTGATAATATCACCAATAACCAAAAATGCAGGAATGCATTGGGAAAAACTTAGAGAAAATGGTGAAATTTTTCAGCGAAACTTCAAGAGATACTAAAATACACATATTTGCATATTTATGAATAAAAAAGTTGTGAAAAGAATGCATACATAATAATTTTCCATTTAATGGAACCCTAAAAGCATGTGTTGTTATAAGAAATCCGTCCAACCATATCCCTTCCATCCACACATCCATTGATATTTCAAAATATCGAAAACACATTATATTTTGCCGAGAAATTGTCGACAATTGAAAAGGAAACGAAAAATCATGGACTAGATATTGCCCATGTTGCGATAATGATAACATCGTGATATTATCAATCATATCGTCTACAAATTGAACATTGCATAAAACCATGCGCCCATAAAAAAACTTTTTCAATAAACAGATTTTTAGCGATATCAATACATTAGCAATATCATCAAAATATTGTTGATACACTAGCAATACAAGCGACACCAGGAATTTACATAGTTAAATATATTAACGATACATTGGCAATACTTAGCGATACATCATTGATACATGGAATTTCCGATACTATTAATGTTATCTATATTGCCAAGCCCAATATACAAATAATCTCAAGGATATTTCGATAATATAAGGGACACCTCAAACAATGCTTCTACGATATGAACCATTGCCACTTCAATGACTAACAAAAGATCTAGTTGCACTTCTGGTGATTGGGATTTCACCCATTGCTCTTCCAGTAGATACACTCCCGATGGCTAAGAGTACAACTTTTGCTCTTCCAATGGCACTAAATGCTTCGACCTGTCCAATCAAAACGCTATCAAAATGCCTGGCACAATAATGTCTGATTCAAACACCCAACACAATAACAAATCCGATCAAATGCCCGACACAAAAACGAGTTTGGTCCATATGCCCAACACATACAAGTCCAGTCCAAAACACCCAATACAAATGAAACGCATATTGTCAAAAGGCCTATTAGGAAGTAGATACAACTCGAAGGTGCAAAGCTCTTTAGACCACCATATTGTACATGTCAAATCCACTCTGTCAATCGCGAACAATGCATAATTGCACATAAAACTCAAAGTTCACACATCGTGGCCTGCCTAAGTTTTAGACCAGGCTGATCCATACTTGGTGAACAATTTTGGTGAAAGATACACACCATGATGGCCCCTTCCAAGGCCTATGGTTGGGTCCCATCCCCATTGTTCCCTATAATATGGCCCACCTGAGTTATTGATATCTATGGTTTTCCGGTGCAGGGTCTACAATCGAGGAGCACAACTAGTGAACGGAGTGGATTTCAAATATACAACATGGTTGGCCCAAAAAGCTTGGGTGTGTCATGTGTTGCATAAAAAAGTTGATGTAGATGATTCCAATCCTTTTGATGCCTTGCGCTCATGGTCTTATCTATTCCATCTAAAATATGGGGCGCCACTAGGGATAGAACATCTTTTGAACTAAAATTGGTCGAGCAATTTTAACCATTCATTTATGGATATCAAGTAGACAGTTAAAACTAAAATAGCTACTGGTCATGATCTCTTTTTTAATTTATCTTTCATCACTACCAATAAAGATATGGAATTACATAAGCCGTCTTGAATTGCCAGAGATTAAATAGAAATGCAAAATTCAAGTTCTATGGTGGCCACCATGTAACTGATAGTAGAATAAAAATTAAAAATAAAATAAAATTACGAAGTACCTTCAGCTGCTAGTCATCGATTTGTTTAATTAAGAGCACGTGCATCTGCGGTCCAAACTAAGTCTTTCAAGGCAGCTGAATAATTCTCATAGAACTGCATGTTCCAATAGGAAAATAGATTAAAAAAATATAAAAACCATTGGTCAGTTTGATTGTTAGGTTAGTCAGTTCATGTGCAAGAGGTTATAGGAGTGACCGAGTTTCAAGTTGACTCAATGAGTTCTAGAATAGGAAAATGAATTTTCCAATGCATTACCACAGTAGATTGCAGAATCCTCCCAATTTTGGGGCCCATTTCAATGAACTTCTGGGGTTTCTGAGAAAGGAGGTTTCAAGCCTGCTTTTGTGGTCAACTCAGCAAAATGAATCAGATTGGTTTTTGTTGAGTCAGCATTTTAGCACCTATTTTATCGAGCAAGAGATAGGATGGAGGTTTGCAGCGTGCATCCAAATGCACAAGATCAATTGACGTTTGGACCAAAAACAGCATTTAGGACTCGAAACCTTTAGCAGGGTGCGTCCAAACAGGCCCTTAGTCTGAGACAATTAACCAATATAATTTATTAAAAAAAAAAAAAAAACAAAAACAAAAGGCAAATTGCCCATTGACAATGAAAATTCTGGTTAATAACAGAAGGACCATCTAATTTCCTAAACCATGTGGTACCAGATGATTCTCACCAAATGTTGTGAATTTGGTAAATTCCAAAGTTTTCCCTGCAATACTTGAGATTTTATGGGGCAAAAACAGAAAAAAAAAAAATAATAATAATAATTATCCTTGAGTGAATGGAATGCCCCAGAAAATATCAAATTAGGAAGAGAAATATAATGGCTGCTTGCAGGAGTACCCTCTCTCTCTCGAGGCACCAACGTGACATGCATGCAAGAACCAAGCTGTCCATCAGGTGGGACATACACGTATGAAAAAAAAAAAAAAACAGTTGAACATAATTGCACGACAGCCCACATTTCAATATGCGTATGGTACCCACTTATAAGCAAGACCAACCAGACTTTCCGGCCACAACACAAATGGTGGGGCCCACTTGATGAGCAACCCGGATCTTGCATGCACATCCCATGTTGGTGTATTCAGTGAGCTAGTACTCATATTCCTAAAATGCTTGTGCCGGAAGGTTGTAAAATACCATTTGCCTTCTCAGTTTGTAAGAGTGGTTGCCTTCATTGACCAGAATAGTTGATACTACTGGCCCCACTATCGATGGCTCCCCAAGCAAGAAAATGTAATGGCATTGTATAACCTTTCATCCCAAGCATCCTATAACACCTCAAGAAAAGATAGCAAATGAGCAATACCCTATCAAACTCAAGTGTGTCACCTCTTGCTTTTTTCATTTCGACCACGGATAACAAAGGCGAGACTTCGAAAACCTACACAGATTTTCATCAAGTATCAAACGAAGATATCAGCATGCAGTGAACTTCTGGAGCTTTGATTTTATTTAACATATGTATTTCCCTTTCAGCATTGTATTCAAAGTTTATATTAGTGGATATGTGATGATGATGTTGCCTTTGTGATTTGGGTAAACTTGTGGTTATGCTTCTTATGAGACAAATGTACATTGAAAAATCATCCTTGTAGGATCCCAGAATCGGAATCTGGTGTAAGCGCTGGGAGCCGAGAATGGGGTATTATGGAGGCTGTCGGTACTGGATTTGGCAACTGAGATTTTGTGAGCCTGATTTCTGGGTTTGGGGCGTGACAAAAGAGACATCAGAAAAGAAGTGTGAGAGAGCGAGGGGAGGGTGAAGGTGTCCTGATTTGAAATCAAGTTGAGTGAATAGGGCCCCGTTAGGTTGGGTTGCGGGTCAAGTACAAAGAAATTCAGGTTCGGTTTGGATTGGGCCCCTTGGATTGGAATTCAAGTCCGAACCAGTTGCAGGTTCGGTCTTCTTGTGGCCGATCAGGGTCGGGTGAACCCTCAAACCTGACCCAACCTGCCCGAGTTGCACCCCTATGTGCAACCCTAGTTTGTGTAAATTTTTCAGAACACCCTAAATTTCAAAAGTTGAATAAAGTGACCCAAGCATTACAAAACATAATTAAAATGAGAACGGTTTTTGTTCTGTAGTATGGAAACTTTGAAAACCTCTCTAGAAACCAGTCACAAAAACAGTTTGACAGGAAGCTGTATGCATGGCTTTTTAGAAATTGCACACAGTAGTTGTACAAGAGTTCCTCAGGAGCGCATGGCAGACACATAAATGATCTGCACCATGCATTTGGGAGGGCCCACCATATGCATGGCCCGAAAAGAGGACAGCTCGATGTTTCAAACCACTCAATCCGAACATGTTCTCAATTACACAGTGGTTCATCAAATAGGGGGTCTACCTGGGCTCTTTTTCTTCTTTTTTTTTTTTGGCCATGAACCATCAATTGTGTAGCCGGACAGGCAAACATGGGTCTTGTACGTGTGACCACGTCCCCACAGGAACTCTCATGTGTACTAAGGTTTGCAATTAGCATACCACTGTAGAAGATAGATTTGGGACTATATAATACAGGGGAAGTTATTTGATGCAGTGGCACAAGATGATGCTTGATATGCAGGCACTCAGAAATTGTACATGTGGCATACATTAACTCAATTAAACCGACTAAATTATGGAACCCACTGCTTCTAAGAAACCGTCTGAAATCATTTTGGTTGAACAATTCTAACCTCGATTCATGAACAGTTGTTAGTAAAAATAGGACCTTTGGATATTTTTCATTTCAACTATCCACTAAATGTCCACCAATCCGATAGCCACATAATCAAATATACTTAATTTTTGGTTCATGATACAACTAAACTGGGACATGTAATTTGGCCTTGAATTACTTGTACGCCACATGCAATTTCTAAGTAATTAATATGTGCCTGTGTATCATCCATCACACTCACCAGAGTATCAAAGTTTTTCTCATAATACAATGCAATCTCTTTAAGTCTAGGGTAGGAAAAGTTCCAGATACTGCTTAAATAACAACAATTTACATCAAAATGAAACAGCTAAAGTTAAGAAATATACATTATTCCCACTGTAGAGATATAATGAAAGATCGCCAAATCAAATGCTCCGGCACTTATCGTTTTTGAGTTTGCACAAGTGGGGCCCATGTTGAGTGATCCAAAAACCTGATATTATGAGCCCCATGGAAGATGGCCCATGCGCTAAAGACCTCCCACATTGGGAGAATCCTAACCTCGAAAAAAAATACAACAATGGTGTCCATTTAAACAAAAGAAGGCCAAATAATCTACCGGTCGGATCTTCACAGCTGAGGGAATTTTGGTGCATAGACCACTCATGGTGAAGCCCATCATATCAACAATTTGGATCGCCGAATCATTGGCCGCACTTGTACAGAATGAAAAAACCTGAAGAGCATTGTACAACCTTTCTACCCAGGCATATTATAGTACCTCAATGCATATTCCTAAGTACGCTTGCAAAGATTTAATTTAATTTTTTTTTGGTCAATTTAGGGGCATTTCTATTGACTCTTGAATCTCAAGTAGGTTTGAAAACATTTCTTCCTAGAGAGGCTTCAGTAGTTTTCCTCAAATAAATAAAGATCATCCACCCACCTCTGTAGAGATAGTGAGATGTCCTTTCCGACCCAAGTCACGTCCTTCTTGCCTCATCTTCACCTCATCAAGCATAACACAAATAAGTATACAACATTCAATATGCATCATATTTTCCAGAGCATTGAAACAGCAAACAGTAAAAATTCTCTTTTCAGCACCAAGGGTCCGTTTGGATAGGGGATCCTACAAAATTGGGATTAAGCATAATCCTGATTTTTCTAAGCCCCACACCTCCATCTCAGATTTGTTGCCATAAAGTCGCAATTTCCTCCTCATAAGTGAGATTGCCCAAGTTTGAGGGAAAAAAAAAACTGAAACACGCTAATTGCAATGATGCGAAGGAAAGCATCATTTTAATGCAGCGAATCTGATGTGGAGGGCCTGGGACTACCATAAACAGGATTACCCAAACGGACCCTATGTGTTTCCAATGCATCACCATCTTAGCCTTTCTCTAAGCAACTTGGACTTGGTGTTCCAAGGTAGATTGGTAGTTGGGCTACATGGTATGGGTAGTCCTTTAAATCGTCCTTGACTTATGTTGTGGCCAAAAGTTAGGTCGTCCCGTCATCAACCGGGCCACATGCAAAATAATACATCAACAGTTAAAAATTTGACCACTTGGCCCTATTTGCCCTGCATATCTAGTCCACCTGATGACAATGGAGGTGCTCGCTTTTTTTTTTTTTTTCCTTTTCTTTTTAGACAGGTAATCTGGGCTCAAACCCAAGACCACAACATTGAAACATGCCCTGTCTACCATTGAGCTAGGGGCTCAAACCCATGTATGTCCCGCAATTAATTTATCATAAGCTGATAAGGGCGTGTTTGGGCGGTGGGATTAGAAGGGATTATGTGGGATGGGATTCAAAGAACATAATTACTACCCATGGCAGGGATTGTCCCTTGTTGCCATGGGATAAGATTAATGCCATGCTTTGTTAGTAATACGGTGGTACATTGAATGGATATACCCACCATCATTTGATATTATTGAGAATAATACACTTGTGTTATATCTAAACCGTTCATTTGTTTTGTAACCTCATTTTATGGCATGGGCCTAAAAATGAGGTAGATCCAAAACTTATGTGGCCCCAAAGAAGTTTTCAATGGTAAGTATTCAATCCCCGTTGCTTTCTATGGTGGGGTCCACTTGAGCTTTAGATTTACCTGATTTTTTGGCCCATACTCTAAAATAATCTCAAAAAATGGGTGGACGGTGTGGATATAGCCCACACATCATTGTGGGACCTACACAACTTGCTAACATTGAGTGAAATTGGCAAGGGACCCAATGCAATTCCATCTAATCTAATTCCAAGCTTTTCCATTCTTCCCAAACATGGAGTGGAATTGGCACAGGACCAGATGAATCCCATCCCACCTAATCCCTTCTAATCCCACTGCCCAAACACACCCTAAATAAAAATGTCAACCTTGTAATCACACCTCTTGACACTAAAACCTAGTGGCTTCGCACTTTCTTCCATCTTCGCCATGATTTCAGATGCTGAACATCTCAAAGTGAACCTCATCTCTCGTCTTACACCCTAAGACAAAGCAGCAAAGGCATATAACAATAGGCGAAATATACTATGCAAAATGAGCCCATTAAGGCTCTACTCATGCAAATGGAAGCCTACTTAAGTGGCACACGTGCATGAGATCCAGCGCATTCCTCGATAAAGAAAACCATGCATGCATCACAGCCCAAAAATCTATAGAGTTTGATCATCAAAATGACTAAAGCGCACATGGACAAATGAATGGTTGAAAAAGATTGATCAACGGCCAACACACACAAGTGTGGCCCACCCAATAAATGATGGGGATCAAGCAAGTCTGCCACACTCAGTTATATGCCTTTGGATTCTCGTGAAAAATAGAATATACAATATAATTTACAGGCAACACAAGACTATGGTGCTGTTTTGAACATTCTGGAAATCCAAGCAGATCGATGGCCCATGCATCCATTCTGAATGAGAATGCAAGTACAAGAGGTACAGCCCATTATCATCGCATTCTCATTTTTTGGTCATCTTTGCGGGTTGGAGCATCTTGCGCATCTTGCGGCCCACATTTTATGGTAGTTAACTGAATGCAAAATCATTTTCACCTTTTCACTGTTGGAAGATCCAAAGTACGTGTTAAAACATATAACAAGCACTCTCCAACTATTACAAACTGTTATGGGTAAATCCGAACCGAGTCACGTCATGGTTAACTTAGGCACCAACGATCAAGACCCTGGACTGATATGCATCAGACCCGAAGCAAATTCCTGTTCCGAGGTGAACTCCCGACTGATGTCCGAATCTTCTGCTAGAGACACGATATCAACTCGGCTCGGAGGCCTGTCTGAGCCGACTCATCTTACACCTCCACTAGTGTCACCTCGGAGTATCAACAATATGTCTGAGCCGACTTGTCCTTTGCGACGGTTTTCACTTGAAAACCCGAACGACAGTAGCCGTCGCGTATCCGTTCAATCTACTTCCGACCCTGAATCAGCTAATTGGTGAAAACAGTGGCATTCGAAAAGCAATGGCCCTGAGCCGAAGTCCCAAGCCTAATCTTTGGCACCTAAGCCGAAGATCAAATCTTAGATAGGCATCCCCGAAAGATTCCGAACACAGGCTCCAACCATCGACTCTGACCATAAGCTCCGACCACGAGTCTTGAGTCCATGGGATCCGATCAAGGGCTCTGATGTGTTAAGTCCAAGGTCCGAACAGGTTTCAGTCTCGTCATGGGCTTGAGGAACTGAGTCGTGGGACTAGCCTGGCCATGGATGTGGCCGAAGATCACACTCAGATATACAGCCCATTAAGGCATATGGGAGAATGATCTGGCGCACGATCCAAGGATACCGGCCGATATCTCCGCATGCGTGACAACCGCTTGATTGGAGTAAATTGTGCCGAGTTTAACGGTAATGACTCCTCCGACCCACATGTATAAATACCGGGGAAACCCATCGCAATAGGTATGCAATATCTCACACCCCCAATCTACTATACACAACTTAGACCTAGTTTCTGTATCCTAACTTTGGCATCGGAGGGTCCCTTGTTTGAGCCAGGGTCTCCTTTGTTGATCTCTTTGTGCAGGACTAGGGTTCGTTTTGAGCGCGCAGGGCAAAATAGAGGGTGCTCCAGATTCTTGCATCAACACAAACAATCCAAAAATAGGAAGAGAAAAGGAATATAAACTTTCAAAAAATAATAATACTAGGAAGCCACTATTTACACCCATCCTGTTTGATACAAACACCCTTGTTTCTACTTTGGGCATTACAATAATAAAAGTAGGATTTTATTTTATTTTATTTTCAAAGATCAAGAGTAAACAGTAACCCAAAAATCATGACCATCCGGAACTCAAGTAGGACACACCCTAGGAAAAAGTTGGAATGGGACACTCACCATTAGTTATTTGAAGGGCACGCTGTGGTGTGTATGCGCCATCCAATTCATTCATTTGATGTGGCTCATTGGGATGAAAGAATTACAAATAATCACAGTATTCCAAAACTCATGTGGGCCATGCCACACGAATTTAGAGGTTTTTAGTTATAATTTTATGAGGTGGCCCACCTAAGTGTTGAATCAACCTGATTTTGGGGATCAAGGATAAAAAGGGGGTGATTCACCTAATGGACAGGGTGGATTTCATGCACATTAAGTTGTTTCCCCCATGTCAAAGAAAGCGACCCTTATAGGTAACTATGCGGGATACACAAGCATTTTCCTAATAACATCCAGCTCAGCATTCACATAATATACTAATACATTATAAATTGAGAGAGAGAGAGAGAGAGAGAGAGAGAGAGAGAGAGAGTTGCACCTGTTCTTTTTCAAAGAGTCCAGAAAGATTCAGTCCTTCAGATGGTGAAATAATATCGAATGCGTTCAAAAATGATGGCCTCCTGTCCTTTTCTTCCTTTTGGTCTGATACTGTGCAATCCTGACCAAAGAATGGGAATCGACCCCATCAGTCCTAAGAATTATATGATCCAACCCATGAATATGCATAGTACCCCCAGATTTTCAGTTCATGTGAGTGAGGTACTTGGTTCAAAGATCCAGACCATTGATTCGATGGGCATAGTGAAAAACCTCGTTCTATGCAATTTCTTTGTGTGGATATTTCTCGGGATATTTTCAGGCTTTCCTCTGGACATCATTAGGAAAATATCGCCGAAAATAAAAAATAAAAAATATATGTATTTATTTCAGATTAATATATGTATGTAATTATCTAATGAATTGTTTACAGATTTACCATTTATGAGTTGAAACCGTGATGATTTCGCGATAAAAATGCCATATTTTAAAATGTTCCAACATTTTGAAAATCTCACGATAATATTATTTGGTGTATTTTTCAGGAGTTTGTCTCAAGATTTTCAAAATCTCAGCGACAATTGTGACACTGCTGATGGACTCCACAGAGGATGGACTGTGCCCCAAACTTCTCCAGATGTGAAAATCCTAGCTAGACAATCTTTGGCCTTTCCTCAGTTGAATGTGGACACCGGAGAGTTTGCACTATTTCATTAGTTGTTCATTTGTCTGGGGCCAATTGAAGGGATAGAATTGTCCGATAAAGGAAATTTTTTAGGAAGGTCAGTCCGAGGTGGAGCCCACCATTTCAAATATGACTCGCCTAAGAACCCCGCATGTCCAGGGTGTGGACCCACACTCATAATGCATATCCTTGGATTGAGGATATATGGTCTTCAAATTCATATAGGTCCCCACTGGATTTAATTGAAGAACACGAGTATACTCACATTTGAAGTGCCAAATAGTAAATCAATATCGCTCGAATCGACATTCTTCAGCTTTTTGAATTTAGCAGGCTTATAGCCTTTCTTGAACCATGTGCTCTCCATAATATGGGGTATGGTGTTTCTCTCCACAAATATAAAAATTGATTGTCAGCATCAAACTCAAACAAAGAAACCGAGATTAGTTAAGAAGTTCGACTCAACCCCACTTGCACTATTGGAACATACAATCCATGAATCAGGTGGGCCCCACTACATAGATGACCTGGCTCAAAAAAAAAAAGAAGAAAAAGACCGGTCTTATTACCACCCGTACCACACATATACATTAAACGTCAACCATTGACAATTTGTTAACTGTCCATCATTTCCATACATGTGTGGCCCACCTGATGAGTTGACCAACCAGGAGTCATCTACAATGTGAGGACCACCTGATGAACAACTAGAGTGTGTTCCGCATGTGCCTGGAGGCCACAAGTATTGGTGCTTGTGGGTATAGCAATGTTCTCAGTTGTATAGAGTCAATATTGCACCAGAGATCAAAGAAACAAAGTAAAAGAATAGAAGGAAACAGAACATACATTTTTGGATTTGGCTCTAGTATCTTCATTATCAATCTACGAGCAGCCGATGAAAACCAATCAGGACATGTGAAGTCTGCCCTGTATATCTGGAAAGTGAAGAATCAGAAAGTATTGGTTATAAGAAAGGTGGACAACTAATCAAAAATCTGGCTAACTAGTGATACTCAAAAAAGTAAAATGATCACATGCATGGATATAAATATACATATACAAAAAGCGTAAATGTGTATAACATCTATACATACGTAGATACATGGTCTCATGTGTAAGCATATTATATGGTACCAAGTGGTCGAGTGGAGTCAGAGAACTACAGCTTCTAGTACGCCTGACTGCATTTGGGAAAAAATGGGCAGTCCATATCATGGTTCTAGACCATCCACTCGGTCCAACCCACTCCCCATCATCCACCATAGGAAAATCAAACCAAATGAGGATTGTAACCTTCCGATCAATGCAATACAAAACAGACAGTCCACATTCAACAAAATTGGTCTATTCATCAATATGGACCTTCCATTCAATAGGCCCACCTTGGATTGCCCATGATTCATAATCAAAGAATCAAACAAGCCTAACCATTCCATCCACGATTTGGAAAATAGATCATGATTGTATAAGAGAGCACCAACATTCAACAGTTAAGATCGAGTGAACAATCCAGATCAACAAATATAGACTGCCCTTGCGTCCAAATGCAGCTGGAAGCAACAAAAGTAGAGCACAACCTTTAACTTATATTTTTATTGGCCATATAAATTCTGTATATTATGTTATTATGAACTAAAGACAGACTTCCCTATTTGTTCCGAATGGGGAACTTGTTATTCAGAGCTTGGTTTGTAGATGTGGGCCCCATGGAGGTCTATCCAAACCATTGATCTGACAGCCCCCATCATGGATGGCCCATGCCCACATTATATTCTCAATTGGTCAATAACCTTCCCATTGTTGACATGCAACACATGGTTAAAATGAAATGCTGGTTTGTAGATGTGGGCCCCATGGAGGTCTATCCAAACCATTGATCTGACAGCCCCCATCATGGATGTACAAATATAAAATGAATAACCTTCTTATATAGGTTCATGATATTAGGCTCGTCGAAAGGCAAATAGCATGCCACTAGAACGTAAAGAACAACTCCGCACGACCATATATCACCCTTCGCCCCATCATATCCCTTGTCGACAATTACCTGTTTAGTTGACACAAGAAAGTATAGTTCAGTCCTTGCATACGAGATTCTGTTTACAGTTTTCTAAGCAACAGACACACCCACCCCAGCGCACGTTAGAAAACCCATGTAAAATCCTGCAAACCTGCTCCCCCAAATTTTAAAAACTATATATATATATAAAACTAACAGCCCGTGATCAAAATTCAATTTTTAAACAACAGACCCCTCTTTAAACAACTCACCTCCCACCCTATCGCATGTTAGCAAACCCAGGTAGAAAACACCCTCTCCTGACCTTTTAAATAAGTCGGATGGAAAATAAACATTTCAGTGGCCTTAGAGAAGTTTTCAATGATGGTCACTCAATTACTACTGTTTTTGCTGTGTGGTTCACCTGAGATCTGGATCACTTCATTTTTAGGATCATTGACCAGTCAAAACAGATGGACGGCATGTATGCAAAGCACATACATCACAATGACACCCATAGTTAGGTCCTATTTGATTTTTAAGTGCGGGTGTAAATACCTGAAAATGGATAATTATTACTGTTTTACCTGTTTGAATATTCACGGGAATTCCTATCTTGGAAACCAGTTCAAAAGAAGTAGTTTTAATTTTTGGACTCACTTTGACGTATATGATATATCTGTATTATCCATCTATTTTACCATAACATTTTAAGACATGAGATAAAAAATGAGGTAGATTGAACACTCAACTGGCCCATACCAAAAGAAACAGTGGCCATAGGAAGTTTTTAACAATAATGTACAGATTATTTGTAATTGTACATGAATTATGCAATGGTTCGAAAAAGTCCAAAAAAAGAAGAAGAAGAAGAAGAAGAAGAAGAAGAAGAAAGAAACTTGAGAAAAATAAAATAAAATAAAAAAATCTTTCTTATTATTTTTAAAAAAGATTGTACATATAATTTCCCAGAATTTGCAAAATATGAACATTGTAACAACAGACAGCCCATGAATCACATACCAGCAGTTGCCCAGAAGGTTTGGTGATACAATTCATTAAAGTGACGATATATATATATATATGAGTGGGCACGTACCGTAGGAAACCTTTGTGCAACTAGCAAAATTATTTCTCTTTAATAGTGTATAATTCCTTCCTTAAAAGGTTATGTGACATCAAATTTGATATATGTACAATAGGAATAAGTATCATCAATCCAGCATAGCCAGATCCATAGCTCAATTGGCAGACTGAGTGGAGATACCTTGTTTCAACACTTGAGGTCTTGGTATCTATCCCTCGCAGGGGTGGCTAACATGGAGTGTGTGTACTGACGTAGGTGTGTACTAACAAGCTAACCCCCAAAAAAAATAAAATAATAATAACAATAAAATTAAAAATTAAAAAAAAATCATCAATCCAACCCATTCATTAAATAGGACTCACTTGTTAAATTTTATTAGTAAAAAATTTGTAAATGATCCTCATCATTGGAACCACACATCTGAGTTAATTTGGGACAGTTGAAGTGGATTTCTAATAGCTTAGTTTTCTTATAGAAAAATATTCTACTATTAATCACAAAATAAAAAAATAAAAAAAAAATTTCATATTCTTCACACACTTGCAAAAAACCTCACTTGATTAATGGATTGGATTTTTTACTTTCATGGTGCATCACAAGAATACATCACAAGTGCATGATTTCTTTAATTATCCATTTTCTTTGAAAACAAGTCTTTTATTCTTTCTCTTCTTCTTTACTTAATGTTATCTTTCCTCATTTAATGCTCTCTTCCCCTGTGCCATTGGAAATTGAGGTGCATTGCATAAGAAAGCCTTCATATCAAGGGAAGATAGGTATGGCCCAGTGTGATGTTTGTGATAAATTTACTCACCCATCAATTTAATTTGCTAGATCATGTGCAAAAATAAAAAAGGAGGATTGAATGTTTACCCATTGAAACATTTGTAGGCTATAGAAGTTATTAATCAATTTAATATTTTTTGTTTTTCAATTCATCCTAGTAGAAATGACTTTATGAACAGTATGGATGGCATACAAACATTATGGTGTATCTTAGAGAGGTTTCAACTGTGGTCATTCCCTTACCTGTTTTTTCAGTGGTGCGGCCCACATGAGTTTGGGATCTGTTTCATTTTTTGTCCTATTTTCTAACATGATCTAAAAGTGGATGGACGGGATGGATTTGTTACAAATATCACAGTGGGCCCCACTTGGCTTCCCGTAAAAGGAATTCCCATGGCACAAAGCCTTTTCAATCCGCTGGAAATGGATTGTTTCCCACGCCAAGGAATTAAAGTCGTTTGGGTACTAACGGCGCTACTACTGAGCTGGGAACGGGCAAGGGCCCTGATGTATGGGTTTTATCCACACCGTGTATCTATTTTTCCATATCATTTAGGTACAAGCCTAAAAATCAGGAAAATTAAAGTTCAAGTGGACCGCACCACAGGAAGTACCAGTGATAATGACACCTACCATTGAAACTCTTTCATAGGTTCCACTCTAACATTTTATCTGTTTGCTTTTTATTCATGCTTAAGGTAGCTGGAAAAACGGATGGATGGCGTAGACATACAATACATGCGTCAAGTTGGCCCCCCGGTCAGGTAGGCACCATGCTGGGTGAGGTCAAGGCGACACCTAATCTACTTCCAACGTATAAAGTGTCACTGCTTTAGACTCCAGTTGCGTGGTGTAGTTCATATCAAGTCCCCAATGTGTTCACATGACAAAATTCTATAAGCCCTAACATGATGTATGTGTTACATCCACACCATCCATCTATTTTGCCAAGATCATTTTAGGGGATGAATCCAAAAATAAGGCAGATTCAAATCTCAAGTGAACCACACCGTAGAAATCAGTGGGGATTCAATGCCTGCCATTGAAAACTTCTTAGAGGCCATGGAAGTTTTGGATCAAGCTGATATTTGTGTTTTACCTTCATTCACGTTTGTGTGACATTATGAACAGGTTGGATGGAAAATAAACATCATAGTGAGCCCTATGAATGTTTTAATAGTGGACGTTCAATGTCCACTGTTTCCTATGGTGTGGTCCGCTTGAGATTCGGATCTACCACATTTTTTGGACTTTGTACTAAATTGACCTGTAAAAACTGATGGACAACATAGATATACAACACATACATCATGATGAGCCCATGGCCAGGGAATCACCACGATGTTACTGGGGTAATATTTAATCCACTTACTGTTGCTACGGAAACTTAACAATTTTTTGGGAAGTAACAATAATTTGAGTCGTACGCTCACCTTCATATTTGTAATGGGCCCACCATGATGTATTCAGAGATCCACTCTAATTTTTATAAGGCCTCGTCATGATGAGAATATAAAATCCAATCCAACCATTAGTTGTCACACCAAATATTAGGCCTCGATAAAAATAAAAAATAAAAAATAAAAAAATAAAAAGGCCCATAAGTGATTCAAGTGGGCCACACCAAAAGAAAGAGTTTGAAGGGAGAGCTTTCTATCTACACTTTTTCCAATTATGTGGTTCACATGAGCTAGGGATGGGGATGGTATTTTTGCACTGGGTCTAACATGAGTGAATCACCTAATGGTTGGGTGGATTTCATGTTAACATTATAGTGAGGCCCACCCAAGCAAGCAAATTCATTTTGTTAATTGAAATAACTTTCACATGAAAAGGTTTTCTAACATTAACTCTCATAAAATGAAAAGAATAAAAGGAGGAGTATTTATAAAGAAAATGGGATGACTAAAGAATTTGTGCACAGGTGATATATTCGGGTGATGCGCAACATATCTTGGAAATTCGGTCCCTTAATTAGGTAGGGTCCATTGTAATCAATAGTATGATATATCATATACAAGAAAAGTGAATGGTTAGAAATCTATTCCAATAGTCCAGATTCAAGTTACATATGTGACTTTAGTGGTGATGATGATTTACTAATTTTTAGTTCATAAAATTTCATTGGTGGGCCCTATTTAATGAACAGGTTGGATCTATGACACATAATTCTCATCATACTTATATAAGATTGAATGTCACATATCCTCACACATGGTGCTTAAAAGGGGTGAATTTTTTCATTAAATGTACAGCTAGTTGGACCAAAACTCACTGTCCAACTAGTTGTGTGTGGGCCTCTCTCTCTCTCTCTCTCTCTCTCTCTCTCTCTCTCTCTCTCTATATATATATATATATATATATATATATATATATATAAGGGAGAATGATTAGGAATAAAGATAAGATATAGATTAGATAGAGATAATATAGGGTATAAGATTGGATATAAGATACAAAATCTCTCCTCTTTTTTTCAAAAACACGAGTGTTAACCTTTAAAGATAACCAAATATCACATACATTTTTCTTTTCTTTTTCAGATTTCGCAGTTTAGCAGGAGAGTGATAAGCTAAGCATAAAGGGAAGTTCAATTATAATATTCAAATACCGAGGTGACTGCCCGAAGGCTTGTACAAATCAATGTCTTAATACTACAAATACATGAAGGAAACAATTTGATACATGAATTAAAATAAAATTTA
Source organism: Magnolia sinica (assembly GCF_029962835.1). NCBI lineage: Eukaryota > Viridiplantae > Streptophyta > Magnoliopsida > Magnoliales > Magnoliaceae > Magnolia > Magnolia sinica. The sequence goes on along the minus strand of NC_080587.1, from coordinate 71,569,332 downwards.
AACTAGTCTTGAACTGCAAGATCTTTTAGATAGACTTTACATCTTGATCCTCATCCACCTGATCATCTAAACAACCTGCACTACCTGTACGGTTATATATTCAAAGGATGAGTGGTTAACTTAGTGCGAATTCCCCTCAATATTACACCACCATATTAGTTAAGCATAGTTTAACAAGAATACATACAAGACGGTCTATGTTGCAATCTTATTTAAATGTATGTATGTGTAAATGCACATCAACTTGAGATACACATCTAGTTAGTCAAATAAATGGACCTTTCAAACAGTCAGTCCATTTATACAATACAATGAGACATTTAAACAGTCCGCTTAATCAAACAGGAGAATGAGTCTTTCAAACAATTGACCCATTCAATCTTTAAAAGGAACAAGTCTTTCAAATAGTCGACTTGCTCAAGTAAGATAGTGGGTCTTTCAAACAATCAGCTCACTTAAGCAAAAAATGAGCCTTTCAAACAGTCAGTCTATTAAAAAAGAGAATGAGTTTTTCAAACAGTCAACTCATTTAACTTAAAAAGGAATGGGTCTTTCAAACAGTTGACCTGCTCAAGTAAGATAGTGGGTCTTTCAAACAGTTGGGTCACTTAAACAAGAAATGTGCCTTTCAAACAGTTGGCTCATTCATGCATAGAAATGGGTCTTTCAAACAGTTGGTCCATTTAATCAATTCACAAGTATGAGAAAATATACAAATACAACATATAAATGTTCATTCAAAATAAATGTTGAGCATATAATTTAATAATCGGATTCAATAATAAGCACGAGTGACCAAAATTTAAAGATACCAATCATTAGTTGAGATAAAAGTTGGACTATTACTTAAGCTAACATGGAAGATGAAAGCTCAAGGGGAAGAAATCATCACCTACGATTCGAATCACTTATTACTATCATTAGGGAGTGTGTGTGTTCTTAGATCAACCCCAAGATCGAGTCTTTTATCATCAAACCCGGTGAATCAAATTGAGTTGACTCGACAATGATAGCAAACAACCAATATGCTTAACTTCAAATCTGGAATCAACCTAGCAAGCATCGATTTAAACAACCTGGATTAGCCCCTAATGATGCATAAAAACGTACCCCAAACTCTGTTCGAGTTCAAACCGAGTCAACTAAGTGCCAACCCGATTACAACCCCCTTCTCTTTCTCCCATTCTTCTTCCTTTCTTTCCCTTTTTTTTTCTTCTTTTCTCCCTCTGTTTTGGGGTTCCAGCAAGGTCTGGATAGATCGGGTCTTAACTCGGCCCCAAGTCGAGCAAGTGAATCAACTCGACTCGGCAGCGACTCTCTGCTCCTTCTTCCTTCATCCTTTCTTCTTTTTGTTCTCCTCTTCTGCTCCCTCTCTTTCTTTCCCTTACTAAGAACATCCGCAAGCTCGGCCAACGAGTCAACACCTAGCTTGATTCGCACTCCAGTTGACTTGCTAGACTTTGCACTCTCCCTCTCTCCTTTTCCTTCTTCTCTCTGATCTGGCTCGGTCTGAGACTCAATAAGATGATCCACCCTCGAACCGAGTCGGGTTCTGCTGCACGCAGAGTCTCTTCTCTTCTCTCCCTCTTCCTTCTGTTCTTCTCCCTTTCTCCAGCACTACTCAGGCCTTCTGAGACTAGTCAGATTCTGCGGCCATCATGACTTGGTTGTGTTTCAAACGGGATGTTGCAGTCTGAACTCAGCGCCGCACTCACCTCCCTTCCTCCCTCCCTCTCTCCCTCCCTTCCTCCCTCCCTCCTTGTCTCTCTCTCTTTTTCTATAGATTTTAGGGCTGCCTCGAGATGGAGTGTATTTTGGAAAGAGCTTTTTCATCTAATCTAGAGGAGATGATAGTGCCATAATGCTATGATACATTCGGCCTTATCTTTTGATCAGGATTGTCCATCTAGTAGGACCCATTACAGATGGATATTGATTCAGGATATGAATTCATTCGGTAATTCTAGCCGTCTAAACAGTGGCCTTCAAATCAATGGTGGAAAATAAAAACAGCAAATGATCAACATTAAGTAGTCCAAAGTAAAGATAAGTGATGGCTATGGCCTTCTGATAAGTATGAATTTTGAAACATGGCAATGGCCCCTACCCTGTAGGGTAGGGCATGGGCCCGAAAACTCAGCAGAGGCCTAGGCTTGGGCCACAGCCAACAATGAATGGCTGGCTCGGATCGTTAATCTGGTCTAGAAATCTACTCCATCTATGATTAGTGATTCAGGTGGACCACATGATTAGAAACAGTGTACAAGGCAATGCTTGCCCTACAGTATTTCCCTTTCTACGGACTACTTGAATGGCGGATGGGCCTATTAATTTTTAGGCCTAGGCCTAAATTTAGGTGTTGAATTTAGTGGTTAAAAAATTTAGGTGTTGAATTTAGTGGTTTAAGTATATTTCGTATAATTAATTATTATGGTGAGCCCTATAAAAATCAATGGTCAAGTGCATTTCATGTAATTCTTTTTGTTCTAAATAATATTTCCATTTGGAAGGTTAGTGGGGATTTCATTTTGGTGGGCCCACCATGATGTGTGGTGATCTCACCGTAATGTATATGTGGAGTCCACTCTGGCCATTAGATGCATAATCCCAATTTAGGCTCAGATCCAAATAAATCAGCCTGATTGGTAATTCAGGAGTGCTGAATAAAAAATAAAAAATAATAATAGAGACATCCAACCTTTGATTTTTATGGGGTCCACCATGGTGATCTTATGGAATCTACTCCAACCATTAGATGTCACACTAAAATTTAGGCCCGTGGTCAAAAAATTAGATTCATCGGTGATTTATGTGGGCCATACCAAGGGAAATGGTTTGGAGGGCAATCATTGCCCGGTATACTATTTCTAATTATGTGGTCCACTTGAATCACTAATTAGGATGATTTTTGGGCCTTTAGTTTGATATGAGGTGACACACCTGATGGTTAGGGTCATGTTTACATAAACAATGCTCACCCAACCTATCATCATAGAAGTGTAACGGAAGGCAGTGGAATAATAATTACGTTCATTAATAAGGTAGTTTTTTGAAAACTGAATGTGAAATGCGGATGAGTTGTGATCCGGGATTAGGGTTGTACACAAGCCAAACTACCTCGAAAAGCTCGCTCAACTTGACCCGATCTAGCTCGGCTTGACTCAGTTTGAATGACGACTTGACGTAAGCCAAATTTCATATAACGCAACTCATTTGAAAACTAGCCGAGTTCAATCATGGTAGATCTTGACTCGACTAGACTTGAACTCGGCTTGGCTCGAAGCTCGAGCTGGAGCTTGGTTTGACTCGAATATATATTATATTTAAAAATAAAAAAATGTTAAAACTTAAACCCTACTCAACCCGTCCGTTCCTTTCTTACCATTTCCCTTCCTTATCCAACTCGCCATGCCCGAGCTCCACAGTCTCTCTCTCTCTCTCTCTCTCTCTCTCTCTCTCTCTCTCTCTCTCTCTCTCTCTCTCTCCACCAATAACAAGGTATCTCTATGACTTTATCTAATATTATATATATTATTAATTGAATATTTGATTTGGGAGTTAGGTCAGTCGAGTCGGGTGGCTAGGTTGAATTGGGTGTGGGGTGGGTCAGGTTGTGATGAAGAGCAGGTTGCATACAGTTTCATTGCCAAGATGGATCAGAAAAGGCCCGGTCGACGACAGAAGTGATCCAGACTGTCGGACCTTAGATCGAGTGTATCTCACAATCCGGAATGAATTATCAGGCAAAAAATATATGATTTTGGGGTAGGACGAGATACTTTAGCTAACCAATATGGCGTAAGCCGGGTTGCCTAGACGATGGATTTGCAAAATTCTATCATATCGATGGTCGAATTCCATATTTAATTTCGTTTTTACTATAAATAGTAAGTCTTAGTTTGTTTATAACTTTTCATCTTTTGGGCTTTAGGAGTTGTGTCCAACATGAAAAGTGCTTAGAATAATTAGGAGAATAATGTGGTTAAGCCACATATGAAACGTACTATAAAAAGTAAATTTACTATTTATAGTAAGTTGTGAATTCTTGGAGTTTTAGTTGTAGTTTGCTTCAGATTTCTCTCCCATTGCTTGGTATACCTATTTAAAAGGTTGTGAAGTCGTTTATTTCATTAATTAATCAAATTTTGAATTTATTAGAATTTATTTATATTTTCTTGCTTTCTTTCCTCGTGGATTTGAGAAGTCTCTGTGAGGAGTCCGGAGAAGCTCCGTGGATTCGGAGTAGTTATCCTTGAAGAAGACGGTACTCAACTTCATTACGTTCATCCCTGCGTCAGGTTATTGAGTTGAGTTGGGTGCTGGGTTGGGTCAGGTTAGGAGCAGGCACGATTTGACTTGAGGTAAGCTTGCCTTGACTCGATCCACTAGCTCGCCTCAAGCTCAACTCGAAAGGTTTGACAAGCAAGCCAAGCTCCAATGGTAAGATCGAGGTCAAGCTCGAGCAAGAGCTTGAACTCAAGGAAAGCATGGATGAGTCAAGCCAATCTTAGCCCACCTCCACTCGACTCGACTCGATGTGCAGCCCTACTCAGGATTAGATGGGTGCCACCCTGAACGTGGGGTCCACCTCAATGTGTGCATCATGTATCCACGCCATCCATCCATCTTGCCAGCTTCCTCTAGGGCATGAGAGAAAAATGAAGCAGATACAATCTCAGGTGGACCATACAGTAGGAATTGAATTTCCATCGTGAAAAACCTTCTTTGACCACATCCTAACTTAAGCTGGTAAAATGGATGGACGGTGTGGATACATCCAGGTGCGTCCCAGGTCATGGTCGAACTGAGAATCCGGGTAGTGGCTAATAGGGTTAATTCTATATTAATTAGATAATTTTTCTTAAAATTCCCAACATAAATAATATCACTGGCCATTTGTGTATCCAGAGGGGATAACTTATTCTAACGTGTGGAAACTAATCAACGTACATAAAATCCAGCTTGTTCATCAGGTACCCCACTCTTTGTTTGGCTTTGATCCCAAAAATCAGGCTTATCCAATACTCACGCAGTTTAAAATTACAGAAAAACCTCTGAATTCTCCTGGTATGGCCCACCTAAGTTTTGGGATACCGTGATTTTTGGTAATCCTTTCATCCTGATAACGCACATCAGATGAATGGATTGTATGGTATATAAACACTATAGCAGGATAGACAAAAGACTAATGGTGGATATCCAATCCCAACCGTTTCCTATAGTGTGGCTTGCTTGACATTTCGATCATTATGATTTTGTGTTTTTCGGTGAATAGAAGGCAGCGGATCCGATGGACGGTGTGGATCTGATGGAATTTACAACCACGTGGCACTCCGTTATCCGTACCTGCCCTACCTAGGTGCCAGGTGGCTACGGAGTTATATTTAAAATAAAAAAAACTTCCGCATAGATCTGATCTGTGTAAATGGTGGGACCCATCACAAAGATCACCTTAGATGAAAACCAGTTGGGTTCACTCATCCATTGGGCTATTCTTAGAAATCAATGGACAAACGGTGGTCAGACTCATGATAGGTGTAGCGCCACCCATGAGTGGAAAATTCCAATTTTTTCTCGGGATGATCTTGATGGCATGGCCCACCATTTTTACGACTAGGATGCTCAATGGAACTAACGCATTATAGAAAATAAAAGCATTGTATATTAAAGTTCCGATACACCGTTGTGTATGAAATTTCTCATGTATAATGCTATGATAGGGTGGAGTGGGAAGATATACGGAGAGATATTAGACACGGCCCTTTAAATACGAGAATATTATTATAATGGTATATTAAAATTCCGTCGGAAAATATCTATTCGGCGAGAGTTAGATGATACTAAAGTACTTGACACAGGTGTGTATATGTCATACATGTGAGAGATCAGAGCCGTTCGTCAGGTGAGTACTACAATTTTTGTCCCATAGAATGAATATCATGCCGGTCCAGCAATCAAATAGTTGAAATTTGTACTGAAAATTATGAATGTTGATTACTCTTGTTATCACCGTTCGTTTTCTTTTATATAAGCATACGGACGTTCTGATGATATGACTGGCATGATTATTGGTCCACTCACTAATACAGTGGGCCGAGCCAGATGAACGACTCGGATATCACACATGTGTGGAGAGATTGGGATTCTAATGGTGATTTTGCGAGTAGTCGTAGCATTCCTTGATCGCAGAAACTATTATTTTCCGTAACGTTCGTATAGAAAGATTCGCACGTGTTACCATAGTAGTCCTCTCGCAATCTATAAACATGCGAGATATATATCATTCAAACCGTACACCTTCACCCGCAGTGAAAAAGTGAAAAATAGTTGCGGTAGAGATGGCCAGAATTTCTTACGTTCACTGCTTCCTTCTTGTCCTCTTTGTCTTTTACTCAGGTTTTCTTCTGATCTGTCTTTGAAGAAGTAGATCTAGGCCGTTCATTTGGTTGTATACCTACTATATATGAACATGCACTGGCCAGGAAAAGGACCACTCCACTAATCAAGTGGGGTACACATGTGGCCAACTTGTCGAGTGCAGAAGGCCATCGGGTAGGAGGAGCCTAACATAGATATTACATGGCCCAAAAATAATCATAATTAGATAATCACAGCCACAATTAACGGAAAACATGGATGTACTGTCCATTTTCCAGGTCTTCATTCAGATGGCTTTGATCATCCGAGATCAGATCGTTTTTGGGTCGATGTTGAATCCCATGTCCAATTTCCCCGCATGATTGCAGGTGTAACATGTGGGCCCCACATGTAAATACATGGCCATGAATCATGTGGCCAGCTTGACAAGTAGAGCAGACCATTGGATAGGATGAACCTAACATAGATATTACATGGCCCAAAAACAATTATAATTGGGTAATCACAGCCATAATTAAAGGAAAACACAGATGTATGGCTATGATCATCTGATCAGATCTCTTTTGGGTCCTTGTGGAATCCCATGTCCAATTTTCCAGCATAATCATATATAAGTGGGCCATGTGGCCCCACATATAAATACACACCACCATACTCATAGTATCACATTTCCATCTCTCTTCACAAGTGTTCTGATCACACCTTGTGATGTTGTGCAGTTGAGGAGATCGCATTCGCAGCTAAAAGGTGCATTGTGGTGTTGAACCACACCAGCTGTGATCTATTTTCATGCAGGAAGCAGTGCTACGAGAACAAGAAGTACAAAGGCAATGGCATGTGCAACGAAAATCGTCAAGGAGGCTACCAATGCGACTGCGTCTATAACTGCTAAGCTACATTTATGTTAATGTCTGATATTGGTACAGTCGTCCAATGTCATTTTCACTACTATGCAATAAGAAAATAAGATTTTAATTTTGATATCTCTAATATGTGAATTATCTGATTTAGGATATCATTTTTTATATAAATAATCTATCCATTGTGTGATCCTCCTTATCAATGGTTAGGATCCCTGAGTACAAAACTCGCCTAGCTATTAGGACTAGTGATCCAATGGTTAGGATCGGCTTTTACTTGCTAAGTTGGATCTTTGGGCTGGCACCAGTATGCTTACCTTGGTTGATGGGCCATGTGATCGGTACATTCCCTTACCAGATGTTTGGGGTGGTCTACCAGTACTTAGAACATCGAGGTTGGTTATTTTTCTCATGCATTTGTGGTCTATTTCAGAAATGGACCATCTTGATTTTTTGGCCAGGCATAATCAAAAGGGAAACGCCTGATGAACGGCCTGGATTACGTACGTGTTTAGCACGTTTGTGACATTTTTCAAATGACTTTTTCATGCTTACCTTGCAAAGGATTTCAAAACAAAAGGCCGGGTGGCCCAACTAATGAGCTGTTTGATCCTGATTCTCTAAATCAATAAATGGGTGGACCACCTTATGAGTCCATTGATCTCCTTTTCTTCCCAATTAATATTTATGATTTCCTCAGTAAAAGTTCACATACATGAACAAATATCTAAGCCTAATTAACCCTTAAGATGTGGCCCACCTTTTGCACGGTTTGGACTAATGTTTTTTAATCCATATCATTTATATGATGGTCCACACATCTAATCGTATTTGCTCCAAAAATCTTGAATTCTGGAAGATCATAAACTTATGATCACTCTGACGCCCATCATATATAAAGTTTTTAACATTAAAACAGAACCCAAGGTCTACTTGGCATAGTTTCTATATCCCATGACAATATATTTCCTGATCTCATCAGCACATTTCTTCTAAGAAAATAGGGCCGTTAATCGCCGTGTTCAGGCTACTCAAAATCACAATTTTGCACCGCCCTGGCCCATTTATGGTATGACACTTGATAAGATACGTTGATAGGGATATAAACCATTGGATTTGGGTTCTTTTCAATGATTGAAATTGCCTATATGATGGGCTAATGGTGGGTAGTGCATGCACAAAATAACTCTAGGTTGAAGTACTTCAATAATTTAATTATTTAAATATCGTGAATTTAATTATTTAAAGGCGACAAAAAGAAAATATCTCAATGTAAGATTTTGTTTTTGTTTTTTGTTTTTTTTTTGTATGTACTCATCTAAGATAAGACCTGCGGTAGAAATGTCCCGATGTATTATAACAATTCTCGTGTTGGTGTGCGTGTAGGCCACACACAGATGCAAGTGGGCTACTCATATCAAAATTATAAAATGACCAAATTAAATGCCATAATAAAGCATTTAAATCAACACTATTAATAGGGTTGAGTAGGTAAGATATCAAATATTGATCGATGAGCATGCATACACTTCCAAAATACCTAATGTCTTTAAAATTTAATGTGGCAGGCGTGAAATATTAATATTATTGTAAAATGTCTATCTAGAAAGCCCTCATTACATTTCTTTCATAATTCTAAAATCTTAAAGTCACAACCTTTTCGAAATAATAAAATTTTCTAACACAGTAAATTTATTAAAATAACAATCAACTTTAAAATGGCTCAAACTCTTTCTCATGACTTAAATAAGGACTTTTAAGTAATAATCCAAAACTCAACAAGTGTTGCTACGAAAATGTATTGTCCTTCAAGGTGATGACTAAAAAAGTGTCCATTTCCTTGAACATTGAGTCATTCATATTCGTGGATTCATTGATGCCTTTCTTTGATCTATCCATTAATTCATGTTTTTATGCAATTGGGACATCTTTTAGCCGAACCATGAAATGCTTCAATTGATCAATTCTTAGATTCATTAAGTAATTCAATGATGAAATTGTCAAGAAATACTCTTTCACCTGGATAGGTCCACTCTTCTTTAAGAGGCACCTTTTCATTTGCAAAGGTTTACTTTTCTTGTTCTTTTTTTGATTGGCTGAAAAGTATTTGCTTCCTCAGTTAGCCTAAACTTCATGGGGTTGTGGCTGATGATTTGATATAGGTATTGTGCTGATTGGCCCCTAGCTGGTTGACTGCAAGCCCTTCAATGGTCATGGACTGTTGTTGTCATGAATATGTTTGCAGTCCATGACTCAATTAAATGATCAATATTCTTTAATCATACCTCCTCATTTGAATGACTGAATTTTCAATAAAAGATCATGTACTCTGCATTCATTAATGCTTGATTTCTTGAAGCACCACCCACGAGATTGTTGTCAGCCGATCTTCTATTTGACGTCATATAACTTAAGGAAAAACCTTGCTCTGATATCTATTGGTGAAGCACATTTTGTACCAACTATGTAGCAGGTGTGTGGTGGAAAAGGAGAGGAAGAGGTCATCATCTTTTTCGAGAATAATCCTCAATTCATAAGGAGATAAAAATCCATAAAAAAATGAAAGAAAAAAATAATAATATTAATAAAAAGTCCATTTATAAAGCTTTTTAATATGACTTATATAAGTTATAAACCCTAAATTCTTAATTTTATCCAAATAGCAGATTTTCCTAAAATAATAAATTTATTAAAAATAGTAACTAAACTTCTAAACTAATTCAAACTCTTTTTCATAATTCAAATAAAGAAAATATTTTTGAAATATTATCAACTTTAAATATTTGATCTCCTTTCATCCTTTGAGATATTTAAACGAGAAGTATGTCAACTATTTTGGCCTCATCAAACTATTTTTCTTTCCAATTGTTCAAAAACCAAACCAAATTTAAACCAAGTAGTTATATCCCGAATGATACCTAACATTGGGTTGCAACCTTTCACATTTCAAGAAGAGGCCTGGCGTAAGATATCTACCTATCAAATAAAATTCTCCTCTTTCTTCCATCTTGCTTGTGGGGAATGCTTCACCAAACAGGTAGGAATTCTTCCCCAAACCCAACTCACATCCCTTTTCCTCTGACCTAACTTGACTTGAACCAAACCATTTAATTGTAAATTGTTTCGTCCCGATTAACCTGATCCAACTTAGGTTTAAAAGAATGATGATGACGCTACAACCTATCCTAGAGTCCCAATAAGTGCAAGTGCACAAAGAAACCATCCTCGATCACTACCAAAAAACAACGTAATTTGCATTGACATTCTCTGATGGCTTTTAGTCATCGAATGGGCCGTCGGAAAAGGGGGCATGACAGCTAAAACCGTTGGCATTTTCGACAGCTATGTTAGCTGTTGGCTAGAGAGACATTCTCCGATGGTTTTTAGCTGTCGACGTTTCTCATTAAATTTCAAAAAAAATAATGAAAATGAATTTCCTAATAAATAAATACATCTAAAATTAGTTATACCCATTTATCCAAAGCCCCAAACCAAACAACCTATTTAAAAGGTAAGTCTACACAAAAGAAAAGGAAGAAATCAAAATCAGATCTATCATCCAAATTTGGAACATAAAAAATTTGTTTCCATAAAAAATGATTGTATATGACCGAATCCCAGGTTGCCACCTGGCCATGACAGATCATGACAACTCCATCTACAAGCAATCTTAAGAAGAACATTGATACAATAATTAAATCCCAAGGCCTTTTTTAGATCAGTAAATGGCTGTGAGAGGAGATCTAAGATCTATCCAATGATCATACATTTTGCTGTCAGTCACTGCTTGAATTCATTATTGTTTTTAGTGCCATTTGATATCATACATCTGCTTGTACTTCCTTTCAATCAATTGATGGCGGTGAGAGGAGATGCAGGCGACAGTAAACATGCCTTCTGCTGCTACTTGAGTTCCACATTCCCCCCTTTCGAAGATCTCTTTGTTGATCTCATTGTCATCACCAGATTATCGAATGAAGGCATCCTCATTTCTTCGATGGATTCTAAGCTAGGAACTGTAACTTCTCATCTTTCAAACATGACACTGGATAGAATACATATGAGGATCACAAAACAAGGTAATCGAAGTCAAAAACATTATATATAGGGTGTGTTTGGTTGCACTAAATTTCATGAAATTTTACAGCATATTGGACCAATCAATCATGAAATATCGTGATATTTGGTGCAACCAAACGCACCCATTAGGAATTTAGTCATGCCTAATGGCGTTTAGTAGTATTTAGCAATCATGCAAGCCTACAAACCTGTCTAATTTTGGGCCGGTTTTCCTAGATAAGGTGGGGTTGGGTTCCTTCAGAAATTCCTAGGCCTTTCCGGTCTAATTTTGGTTTCTTTTGCTGTTGATTTCGGCCTGTTTTATATGATAGGTGAGGCCCGGTTCCTTTTTGTCGGGGCCCGCCTGAATGGATGTACAGTCCAGTTCCACATTCAATGAAATCTGGTGGATCTTTCCACCTTTTTCTGAAAAAAAAAAAAAAGCAATCCTACAAACCTGTCGGCGCCTTTGCAAAGTAGCAACAACTGGCCTTCCTCACTTCTTACTGTCACAAACATCCGCTTTCGGGAGCTATTGAACTCTAAGACATTCAAAAGCTTATATGACCTTCAAAAAAAGGGTGGAAAACACATTGATTAGATGAAAAGATAATGTAGGTCATCTTAAGTTGTATTGAATGCATGCAAACACACAACAGTTGAGAAATATATAATGCTTGATCGGGCATTTGCTCAGCCCAACAAACTGCATATGTGGGACCTACCTTTCGATGATCCAAAATCATTACATTGCGGGCTGACATGGTGGATGCGATGGGAGATGGCTTAGGTCTACCCCATGAGATGAACCTGACCATCTGATTGTAATTGTCCATTTTCATTGGATGGCTAGGTTCATCTTTTATGGGATGGCCTACCAAAAGATGGGTCCCACCAGTTGAACAGTCTAGGTTACCCCAATGAAGGCCCCTGCTGTTACCATTGCTTGGTCGAACAAAAGAATGCGAGTTCTTTTGACATGCATCACGAAATATCTCAGAAGCGAAGAACTCAGAATGCAGTGAATGTTCATACACAAACAGAATGCAAAGCAAAATGAAATATGACCTCTCGACTTTCACTCCAGACACCAGATCCAAGTCGTTCAATGAGATACTTGTTTGTGTTCTTTTGTAGAATTCGAATCCAAGTTCTCTTGCTCCAATACACATACTTACACTATCCTACAAGTTATTCATCATTAAAAAAAAATGGAGAACATATGTCATGATTTAACCTTGTCATATGAAGACTATCTTTATTTTCTCATCACTGATTTAAAAAGAGAAAACTCCAATTGATTTTTTGTCCTACCATGACGGAAACCTGAATGATATGCTCTTGGGAAAGTAACAACAAACTTGCCGGCATTTTGCACCAATCTGTGATTGATGATAACCAAGTAAACAAAAAAGCAAGCCACATTCGTGATATTACTATAAATGCTAAGCTCACAAAGAAATATCAGGACCGATGAAAAGAAAACATAATATAATGAGAGGATATAAAGTAAGAGGTCACCTGCAGCAAGGAACTCCAGCTCCAATAAGTACTTCTGGAAACAACTGTAGTCTTCTTCCCAAGAGTAGCAATAGTAACTGCCACAAATTCAACAGGATTATCAAAGTACTTAAATAGTAGAATTACATAGAAAAAGAAAAGTAAATTACTCACAAAATATCCACTGAAGGCAATTACTTTTTAGTAACTTCTTTGTCTTTTATAATCGAACAGAAGCATTTCAAGCCATTGATTCAAGAAAGCAGACGGTGCATTTGGGTGAATGCTCAAACTGAATCACTGGCCAGGTAAAGTGGAAATAGGGAAATTGTAATTCCTTAGCATGGCATATTGAAGGATTGAGCTCCAATGTCACTACTGCCACATTAGCTAAAGAAGAATTTCCTTAGCATGCATAATGGGGGATTGAACTCCAGATAGATCGGCTCAACAATTTTGGATTCGGACAGAAACTCCATGGCCGAGAACATCATCATCCAGACATTAAGGCTTAGCTCTCCCAGCAAACTCCCTGCTAGCAAACCGTTCATAGTTAGATGGACAAAGCCTCCAGTTCAATGGCTGAAGCTAAACACTGATGGATCCACGAGAGGAAACCCAAGTGAGAGTGGTGGAGGAGGCGTATGCCGGGACCACTTAGGCAGGCTCGTCTTCGCCTTTCTCAGATATTATGGAGCTGCTACCACTACAAGAAAAGAGGCCTGAGCCGACCGATGGCCCAACCCTTTACCCGCAGCCAGTTTTATCGGCTGCGGGCAAAGGGATTCCCTATTAAAAAAAAAAAAAAAAGAAAAAAAAAAGAAGAAGCCCTAATCGCTATTTGAGCGCTGAATCTCTCAGCCTCTCCCTCTCGCTCTCCCTCTCGTGCTCTCCCTCCCTCTCTCTGCCTCTCCCTCTCCCTCTCGCGGGCTCTCTCTCCCTCTCTCTCCGTCTCTCTCCCTCTCGCGTGCTCTCCCTCTCCCTCTCCCTCCCTCTCTCTGCCTCTCCTTCTCCCCTTCGCACGCTCTCCCTCTCCCTCTCCCTCTGCCTCTCCCTCTCGCTCTCCGCTCGCTCTCCTCTCACTCTCACTCTCCCTATCTATCTCTCTCTCAAAACCCTATTCCTCTCTCTCTCTCTCTCTCTCTCTCTCTCTCTCTCTCTCTATCTCCTCGGCCCTCTGCTGCAGTTCGGTCTTCTACTGCTCGTGGATCTCAGATTCTCATCCATCTCAGGTATGCTTTGTTGACTACAAATCCCTAATTAGGGATTTGCATTGTCGAATCCATTTTTAGAAATTTGCATTGTCGATTTTCTGTCTTCTTCTTTGTCTTTTTTTTTTTTTTTTCCAGCTCATTTATTTCACACATCAGTTATTGATTTCTTATCTTTTGTTGGGTTGATTTGGCTCCTAGAAAGTAACCCTAATTGAAATGGAATCCATTAGCAAGGGCTGCTACACATGTTTGGCTTCTGGGAAATGCTTGAAAATGGATCCTATTTCATGTTTTGGGACCATTTTCCTTCATAAAAGTTGGGGAGCAAATTTTTGGAGATATCATTGGTCCTACTCTTGAAATGTTTATGTAGCTAGCCTTGAGATCTCGTCAATGATGCTAGATAGTCGCGGTTCATTTTCACTGTTTTTAGCTCAGCCACCAACTCGTAATGAGATATGATAATGCTGAATAAAAAGACAAGATTTTCAAACTATGAAAATGTAGAAGGAAATTGGAAAGTAAAACTACAACACAGAAGGAACAAAACAAAAAAAAAAAAGAAAAAGAAAAAGAAAAAAAAGAAAAGAAAAGAAAAGATAATGAAAAAGGAACAACTGTAGGGAGGAAAAGGGGGCATTAGCTTTGAAAATTCAGATTAACTCCAATAAAGAAAAATAGTTTCCAAGATCTGAAAATGATGGGCTATTTTTTTGGATCAGCCTATTTTTTTGTCCTCATCCTAGCACTACCTGGTGCAAATGATGGGCCGAGTAGATGTCACATACACAGCACAGTAGGCTCCACAGAGCGTATCACTTGAAGTTTTAAGCTTAATGCTGAGAAGTTTATGGGAGTAAGACGCCATCTATTTATTGCAGATGCTTACCTGGCTCATTTGTATGTTTACGTGATGGAGCCCGATTTACCATCACATCCATCTGTTTAGGCCCCTTTTTCACCAACATTTTTTCAACTGAATACCAAATGAAAATAATGAGAACACATTTGACTGGAATAACAAGTATCTTCTTCTTTGGCAGAATCCTAGCAACAGGGAGCCTGCTGAGACTACTAGGTGGAGACCTGGCATGCAGGGTCGTGGGGGTAGGGGCGCTAGAGGGAGTTATTCTTCTCGTTACATCTCCTATGGTATACATATTCCTCATTTTAATATGAAAAAACTACATCTTTGAAACACTTGGTTGTGGTTGAAGCCTGCTTTAGCACTTAGATGGTCCCAAATTCATGTCATCACATTTGCTGGTCTCAAATTCCATATATGCTAGTGATGCTATTTTTTGTTTTTGTGTTACAATTTAAATATGAATCGTGACCATATGCAATCTGGTGCCGAGAGGATTTTGAGCCTCATTGGAGTTGTTCCTCACTTGTCTCTAGCATCTCTGCCGCACACATGGAGCACTTCTAGGGAAATCAGAACCATTAATCTGATGGCCCACCACATGATGGGCCTATGGCTAAAAATCACAGCATTGAACTATATTTGTCATGGCATTGCTAGCCTGTATATCGGTGGCAAAAAAGAAGTTGAGCAATGTCTGAGTGGTCCACATTCAGTGGGCATGGCACACATGGAAGATATTGCTGTCTGTTCCTCAGATTGAGGGTGGAGAAGTGGCTTACTTTTCTGATACACCAGAGCTCATTGGTATTTGTGGTACTGCTAATGATGATGTGTTCACCTGAATGCTTCCTATCCTGCACCTGTTAGTGGCTGTGCAGCTGATTGTGGTAGAAGCCATGGCCCTAAGAGAGGGGATTCATCTTCTTCCAGATTGATTCTCTGGGTCCCTCAGGTTTAAGGCAGTTCTGCCCTTGGCTAGAAGGCAGAGCCCAAGAGCTGGAATGATATGCATTTATCCATGACTATCTGAGGGTTTGTTTTGGTGTTAGCCATTTTTTCAACTGAATACCAAATGAAAATAATTGGTGAAAGTGTGTTTATTGATGATATGGCCTACTGCAATTATGTTAATTTCTAGTTAGACAGTAACAATAATTGAAATTTGAGGGTTAATATCTTCTTGATTAAACAGGATATTTGCAGCTCTATTTACGAGTACATCTGAAGATTCTGAACAACCTCATTTTGGTGCGCAAGTCATCTAAGTCCAAAACAGATAAGGTTAGGTGACTAATTTCCATTAATATATGATATTCCTCATTAGTTTTCGGAAAGGTAGTGCCTACAGTTTCACCCAGAAAAAGGTAAACCGCAACACATGTAACAGACTGTAACTTCCTATTCACATTGTTCTCTTTGCTATAGATGAAAATTTTTATGTTTATTTTTTCATTGATTAGCTGCTTTTATAGCTTTTTAATTTTTTAATTTTTAATTTCTAATCAATATGCAATCTTTTATTGTTTGCTATTGTCATGGATATGCTTAGATACTTAGCTTACTCCTGACTTGTAACAAATCATTCTCCTTTCCCACAGTTTCCTGGAACTTGTAACAGATCATTCTTTAGTAAGAGTCTTGTCTCAACCCATCTAATGATTTTATTAACTTGTAACAAATCATTCTTTAGTAAGAGTGGTCTCAACCCACCAAGTACATTGGACAGTTTCCTTTATCTGGCTACAGTCCCTGTCAGACCAGAACTCCCTATTTGTTTAAGACAACTACATTTACAGCACAAGTAAGATGCAATAGATGCAGATTCCTTCATTTTGATGGAAGCAAACCTGCTCTTTACTTTACCAGGAAACTTTAGGAAGTTAATAACCAGGCAACACGTGAACAGTAGATTGATGTTTAACAGCAACATCAGTTGTAAATGCATTAGGTATATAAAAAGTATGTAATGCTGACAAAAAGAAGAAAAGCGACGACTGGTTAAATTTCATACAATTTGCAACATCTTACAGGCCCTAAACCCATGATTTAGAGTAGCGAAATTAAAGATGATGCATCTAGTTAGAAAAAAAAAAAAAAACTCAATTCTAAAAATATTAGGTAAGACACTAACTGCCAGGGTCCTATTGTGCGCAGACGTACCAGTACCTACTCGATCCCTATTCCAAGAGAGAATCGTTCTCTTGTGAGATGAACTCGAATGACTGATTATCTACACATTTCTTCGAACTCGAAAATGGAGCAAGGTTAGTGGATGGGATTCTTGTGAATTTCTGGGAGATTTTCAGGCGTGCATGGTCCATTCCTATGTGGGTCTCCTTAGACAATGAATGGCATAGATTAGTGGGCCATACCCCTCTTGTATACAAACTGAACACACCTAAATACGCTATAATATGTATGTGGTTGAGAGATGCTGAAATGGAGCCTGATGTATTTGATGCAGGACAGGTAAAGCAGGTGAAGGACAAGCCACAGGAGGGGCAATACTGCAGGCTATGCATTTACCGTGGCTACGGTACCAGTGGCTACGCTTATACTGTGGGGGTTTCATATTTAGCTACGGATTTTATCCGTAGCTTGTGACCATTTTTGCAAAAAAAAAGACGATTTAGCTGCGTCCGGCATAACTGTCAGTAAAGGTCCTGGCAGCCGGTAAAGGCTTTACTGGCTGTTAGCTGACCGCAGGTAAAAGATTTGACAGCGGTTTTCTTAGCCTTTGCCGGCGGTTTTGACCGCCGCTAAATGCCAGTTTTCTTGTGTACAAACACATGCGCTGGAGCAGCTACTAACACATGCACGGAAGCACGGGCCATGCTTGACAGCCTTAACATCTGTTCCAACCTGGGACTTGCAAATATCATAGTTGAAACCCAACTCTAAGGTCATTGCGAATGCGCTGAGGGATTCAGCCACGTCCAATCCCTGGAGCATTTGGTACACTTTGGGGGATATCCAGGATAAAAAAATGGGGACTAAATCTCATGAACAACCACATCTTTCGAGAGGGAAATTCGGTGGCTGATGCGCTAGCTAGAATGGCAAGTGATGGTTGCCCCGACAAAATCTTCACATGCTGTTCTCAACTTCCGAGGTTAGTTAGAGGAGCATTAGTGCTAGATAATGCAGGGATTAGAGCGCTAAGATGCCCATGATTGGGGCGGGCGGTTTTTTTTGTTCTGTTTTAATTTTTGTAGAGTTTTTCCTTGAAGGTTCTCATTTAACATTCTGTCTAGTTTAGCTTGTGGATATATGATAGGTGTGGCCCGCCATCCTTTTTGTTGGGCCCACCCAATGCCTGTAAATTTTTAATGATCAATGAAATCCCCGTGGCATGTGCCTTTTCTTTATTAAAAAATAAAAATAAAAATTAAAGATTACAAAAAAAAAAAAAAAACTCCATTTGCTAAAAGAGGGATTCCAAAAACCTTTTTTAAAAAATTGTTATCTATTGAAAAATTCTATCCTATTGAACTTTTTTTTTTTTTTTTGAGGACTTCAAAAACCGTAATCATATCCTCATAATTAAAGTAAACAAATGCAAGCTAAGACATGAGTAGCTTGACCCAAAACCAATAATCATGAAAGAAACAAACCACTATCAAAGAAGACAGTTGAAAGGCTCGTGTAGCAGATCAATAAGCAAACAATAAAAATAACCAACAGCCTGCAGGAAAATAATAATAATAATAATAATAATGATGATGATGATGATGATGATAATAATAAAGAACACGAGAAACTACCAAAAAGCATACGAAGGATGAACTAAAAATATGAACTATCTATCCATTAAACTAGACTGCATCTTTAACTACAAGTAAAAAAGCTTAAACAAAAAACTGACCAAAAAATGACTTGAAAGAAATAGGTGATGCTCCAGTTAAAGATTTTAACAATTAACAAAAGATCCCAAAAAAAAAAGGAAAAATAAGCACAGCCACCAAAATACAGCCAAATCACATTGGTAGTTTGACATAAACACTGCTCTTTAAAAAAATTTGATACAGGAAACCACCGCTTATTTGTCATAGGAGAAAACTTGCCATAGAATTACGAAAGAGATATTCAAATGTAGAACATAAAAGATTGACTTCCTAGCCCCGACCATAAGCAAGACCTTAGAATAGACCATATCCTTACAAAACCAAATATTCAAAAACAAGACAATGCTAACCGAGTAGGACGTAGAGGATCTTGTAATTAAAAGTGGCAGGACATTGTTTTAAATTGTCAGTTTTATATCAAAAAGGCCATTTTAGCAAAGAGTCTTGTTGCTTACCATTAGTGGTGGCAGGCTTAAATAGAATATCATCCATAGACTCCAAGCTAAAAAGATTACTTGGAGATAAGATCATAAAGTAGTGTAATGGAAACCTCCAAACTCTTCACAAAGATTGATTGAAAAATATAGTGAATTTGTTCTCCACCAGAAAGCTCTAATGTTGACATTTACTCATTTTTTCTCTCCACCATCGAAGAAAAATCAATCAAAAATAAACTATTTAATGAGTTCCCATCTAAGCATTTGACCCATGATGCAAATAACTGGTATGAAATGATAACAAATCGTTTTCAGTTTTCATGTGTTAAAGTAGATCTTTAGCAAATATTATACGTTGCACTTATTTGTGCTGCTAGTGTGTTCAGGCAGTCGATAGATGTACCATTTTTTTGTTAATTAACTATTTGCCCTAAAAGCTTGAACTGATGGAGCATGGCGAATCAATCCATTTATCTCATAGTCCAGGCCCCTTATCCCATGGGTTAGGACCTTGGCCAAACCCCCTTGTGGATCCCACTTCACATGGGTTCCGTTTCACATGAGTTACCCGCCTCACACAGGTGGGGTCCACCTCACACAAGCCACTCACCCCAAGTGTGCCCCTGCATTAATCACATCCGATGAGGAGTATCGAGCACGAGACCTCCCGCTCAGATACCACTTTGATGTAGGATGAACTTTTAGAGCAAGTGTTAATTATCCTGCATCAAATTGATTTGGATACAACCAAATAAGTTGCTTTTTTTACTTACAACAGTAGATATGATAACTTATTTCAAAAAAGTAAGTTTGGTTTATGATATGATTAGTTATAAATAACTTTTTTACTTAAAAGTAATTAATCACTTCAGTTAAATTTTTTTAAACTTTTCTAACTTTTCATTAGTTGCTGAATAGAGACAAAAAATCCAAACGGGCCCAAGTCTTGAACCCATAATCATAGTGTTGAGACTCTTGTCAGTTTACCATTGAGCCATGAGCAGAGACCCATTAGCTTCTTCTTCTTTCTTTCTTTTTTCTTTTTCTTTTTTACTTTTAATTTATTTATATACACACACTTTCTACTGTTTCTCATGCATATTAGCTTATTCGAGCTTTCTCATGTTTTTTTTTTTCTTTCCTAGGTTGACGTCCTAACATAAGTCAGCAAAACAAACTAAGAGAGTGGATTCACTCAAATCTCATGTGGAGTATCATGTAACTTTTTATTGAATAGGTTCCTATAAATTCAAGCAGTGTAGACTATACAAGGGCTATAACACTAATGAAAACAGTTTAGATGACGAATATTGCCTTAGAACATGTGATCCACCTCAATGACAGACAGATGTAACTTATTTTTTGTCCTCTAACATAAGGTGACACATCTGATGGTTAGGGTGGAGTTTACATAAACATTACAGTGGGGCACACTCACCAAACCTGTTGTCACACTCACCAAACCTGTTGTCAAGGAAGTGCAACTGAAGGTAGTGGAATGATAATTACATCAGTTTATAAGGCAGCTTTTCGGAAGCAAAATGTAAAATGCGGATTAGCTGCCACCCGGGATCCAGGTAGATGGGTGCCACACTGAACGTGGGGTCCACCTCAATGTATGTGTCGTGGCCGTCCATCCATCTTGCCAGCTTCCTCTAGATCATTGGAGAAAAATGAAGCAGATACAATCTCAGGTGGACCACATGGTAGGAATTGAATTTCTATCGTTAAAAACTTCTTTGGCCATTGGCACAAATTGGGTACTACCAGGGACTGTCTTAGCTATCTAGGAATGGACAGGGTTCTGAGGAGCCACAGTGATAAATGAGTTTTATCGACACCGTTCATCCATTTTGCCATATCATTTTAGATTACAAGCCCAAAATAGATGCAGATCCAAGGCTCAAGTGGACCACACCATAGGAAGCGGCAGTGATAATGACACCCACACTTGAAACCTTCCTAGGGCCCACGGTGATGGTTAATTTCCATCCAACCTGTTCATAAAGTAACATTAACTTGAATGAAGGAAATATACAAATATCAACTTGATCCAAAATTTCTGTGGCCCCTAAAAAATTTTCATTGGTAGGTGTTTAATCCCCACTGTGTGGTCCTATTGAGCCTTGGATCTATCTCTTTTCTAGTTTTTTATCCTAAAATAATATAGAAAAATGGATGCACGGTGTGGATAAAACCCATACATCACAGCAGTCCCTAATAGGCTGCCCATTCCTAGCCAGGGACCCGCGGTTGGGCCACGAAAGTTTTGGATGAAGCTGGTATTGATTTGTGTTCTCTCTCTATCCGACTCTATGCGACCTAATCAACATATTGGATGGTAAATAAACATTATAGAGGGCCTTATGAAGTTTTTAACGGTGGTTCATGTGGAGTGGCCCACTTGAGATTTGTATCTAATTCATTGATTGACTGTATGGAGTCCCGGTCTTTTGCTTGCCACAAATAGGGATTCAATATTTACTGTAATGTGATTGGTCAACATTATCATAGACTGCATTTAATGCAGCAGTGCTAACAGCCTCAATGAAAACATGGACTAATCACAATATAGGAAAAGAGGGAATTCATGCTTGTGGCAAGCAAAGGATCTGAATTCCACCGCATACATTGAGGTGGCCCTCATGGTCAAATTGAGGATCCAGGTAGTGGCTAAATTGCGTCCACAGAAATTTCATATTAATTAGTTTTTTTTTGTGTAAAATTTCCTTCATAAATAATATCAATGGCCATCTGTGTACCCAAAGTAGGGATGAAAGTTGGGCATGTTGGGTTGGGTCGGGTTGGTGCTAAACCCTAGTTGGGTTGGGTTAATTGGGTCAAGTTGGTGCTCAACCCAGCCCAACCCAAGGTTCCTATACTTCAACTTTAACCCAACCAAACTCAACTTCAAGTTGGAAATTCTCAACCCAAGCCCAATTCGAGCAGGCTCGGTCAGGTGGATACATGCTAATATTTTTGTTATTACATTAATATATTATATTTCAATACAGATTATTTTTTGTACCTATAATTTTATTAATTATTTATAGTGAAGAACTTCATTTTTACTAAATAAACAAGCTAAAATATATGATAACTACTCCTTTAAAAGTGGTGTTGTGTAGCGCGTAATCTATTTGGGAGAGAAATCCAACATATCTTGTTAGCATTAGTCATGGGTAGGGGTGTACATGAACCGAGCTAGCTCGGTTAGCTCGCTCGACTCAACTCGAAAAAGCTCGATTCGATTTAGTTCGAAGCTGAGTTCGAGCCGAGTCGAGCTTATTTTTTGAGCTCGAAAATGAGTTCGAGCAGGCCCCAGCTCGACTCGACTCAGAACGAATCCAGCTTGAATTGAACTCGGATCGAACTAGTTTGGTGACTCGGTTACTTTGCCATTGATGTTGCTCACTAATTGTTTGATAAAATGACTCAACGAAATGTGGCCGGTGGCAAGGAAGTTTTGGCTGGTGGCAAGGTGGCAAGGAAGGTTTGGCTAGTGGCAAGGAAGGTATGAACATAAAGTAAATACCTTTTTTCTCTCTTTTTTTAAAAAAAAAAAAAAATGTTATGTAGAAGGTGTTTGAGAAAATACCTGTAAAACCATTGCTTCTATTTGTAAAATAGTGGGATTTTGAAGTTACAATTAAGGCGTTTTTGGAAATGCCTCAATGGCGAACTCGGCTCGATCTTGGCTCGAAGTTGGCCCAAGTTGCTGACCGAACCAAGCCGAGCTAGCCAATCAGGCTCGAGGATCGAGCCGAGCTGAGTTCAAGCTGAGGTCAGCAATTGTTCGAGCCGAGTCGAGCTTATGCCAGCTCAACTTGGTTCGACTCGATGTACACCCTTAGTCATGGGAAATGACGTGGACTAATGAGACCTGAAAGCACTAGAATTTCCCCCATGCCGTTAACACTGATGATCCGTATGTACTTAATTATAATTTATAAGTAACTTATATATCGACGGGGTTTAGGCTTGATTGGGCAACCTAAGACTTCAATCTGAGCCCGACATAAGTTTTACTGGGTTGATGTTTGTATAGCCCGAGCCCAAGACCGAACCAATGCCGGTCAGTCACAAGTCGACCGGGTTGAACCTACCCAAATTTTGGCCTTAACGCAGAGGGGATAACTTCTTCTAACGTGTGGAAACGAACCAACGTGCATAAAATCTACCTCGTTCATCAGGTACCCCACTCCTTGTTTGGCCTTGAATAAAAAATCAGACTTGTTCAACACTCACGTAGATTAAAATGACAAAAAAAAAAACCTTTGAATTTTCCTTGTATGGCCCACCTAACTTTTGGGATACTGTTATTTTTGGTAATCCTTTCATCCTGATCAGGCACATCAGATGAATGGTTGTACGTATGGTATATAAACACCATAGCGGGACCTGTAAAAGACTAATGGTGGATGTCACATCCCAACCATTTCGTTTGGTGTGGCCTGCGTGAGTTCTGAATCATTATGATTTTTATGTCTTACGGTGTATATATACAAGGCAGCGTGCCTGATGGACGGTGTGGATCTCATGAAAGTTCTACCTACGTGGCAATCAGTTAGCTGTAGGTGGCTACAGCCTACAAGGTTCTTTTTAAAATAACAAAACTTCCAAATAGATCTGATCTATGTAAATAGTGGGACCCATTACAAAGATCACCTTAGGTGAAAACCAGTTGGGTCCACTCATCCATTGGGCTATTCTTAGAAATCAGTGGACAAACTGTGGTCCGATTCATGAAAAGTGTAGCCCTGCCCATGAGTGGAAAATTTCAATTTTTTCTTGATGGTAGGCCCACCATTTTCGCGACCTGGATGCTAAATGGAACTGAGGCATTATCAGAAAATAAAAATATTGTATATTAAAGTTCCTATACACCATCGTGTATGAAATTTCTTGTGTATAATACGGTGGAGTGGGAAGATATACGGAGTGATCTTAGACACGCCCCTTTAAATATGAGAATATTATATTAATTGCATATTAAAATTCTTTAGTAGAATATATATATATATATATAAACCGCAGTAACATATATATAAAAACCGCAGTAATTCATTCAATGAAAGACATGTACAAGCCCTGGACATTTCAGGCTCCCCCACGAAATGGACCTGCGATATGCCTATCATCAGCAAAGAAAATGACAGCTACCTACCTACCTAAAAAAAACTAAACACGGAAAGCGCCCTGGGGCATGCGCATTACCTTCCAGATAGGCATGGGTGAAACACACCTGCCCCGTTAGCCTAAACCGATCCATGTGACTTTAATAGAATATCTACTCGCGAGAGTTAGACACTATTATCTTATACTCCACACGTGTGTATATGTTGTACATGTGGGAGATCAGATCCGTTCATCAAGAAATCTGCCAGTCCAGCAATCAAGTAGTTAAAATTTGGATGATATAAGACAGGTACACTTGAAGCAGGCCCACCCATGATGCCGGGCCCGATTATTCAAAATCCGGGCTTGAACCCACCTCAGGACCGTCCATTGCCAGGCCCACACACAGCATTTACACACATATTGCCGAGATTTTGGAAATATCAAGATTTTTTGCGAAAAATTCATTCAATTGTATTATCGCAAAAAGATTAAAAAAAAATTAATTAATTCAATTTTTGCGACTTTATTGTGATTTTAATAAGTAAATAGTTAAAAGTTTAAATTAATTTAAAATTTCCTATATTTTTAAATTATTTATAATTATTAATTTATATAAATATTTTTATAGTTTATTTTCAGCAAG
Organism: Magnolia sinica; assembly: GCF_029962835.1. Taxonomy (NCBI): domain Eukaryota; kingdom Viridiplantae; phylum Streptophyta; class Magnoliopsida; order Magnoliales; family Magnoliaceae; genus Magnolia; species Magnolia sinica. Next base: position 71,544,407 of record NC_080587.1, on the reverse strand, counting down.
AGAGAAAAACGTCGAATTACGTTAGTAAATATCCGATGAAATTCTCAAGCCAAGAAATTGACAAGAACGATGAGAGCATCCCGATTCTCTTAATAAATCATTTTTAATCAAGCAAGGGTATTCTCGTCATTTAAAACTAATTGGTGGACACGCTCAGAAATTCATAATCGCTCGCCCGTCCATATCGCATGCAAAGAATCTTAAACACCTCAACCCGGATGGGTGGGATGTGTCTCCGCCACGTGTCAAAAGGCCTATCGCCTTCCATGGGTGGGTTCCACGAAGAGCATCATGGATCAAGTGTGTCACACTTCGAAAATCGGAATCCGAGTTGGCCAGGCCCCAACCCGAATTTCAGGATTATGAGTTGTATTTAAATAAATATACATCGCAACCTACATTATTTCATACATTTTCAAGGCAATCAGAGCAACTAAAATAATACTAATCATTGTCATTAAATATTATCCACTAATTAATCCTTGAATATTTAATTACATTAACACAAAAAAATAAATAATAAACACATACATTGAATTTTAATTAATTTCTAAATAAATAAAGATAAAAGTCTTCAATGTTGCCCAACTAATTCTTCATATACAAATCCTGCAAAATAATCTATACGGGTGTGAGCACGACGGTTCGTAGGGTCACATCCTTTCCAAAATTGAAAACTCTATGATAACACCAATACAACTCAATAAAATAAATAAGATCAATTACGAGTATTAAATCGGCATTTTACATGATAATAATAACAATTTGTATTTCATAATAACAAAATAAGATAATACAGTCATCTAAAATCCTTTTTGGTTCAATCCAGGGCAGAGCACCCATGTGTGTTGATCCTTTTAGGGAATGACCCTCGGTAGAGCACCGGTGTTGATCCTTTTAGGGAATGACCCTTGGCAGAGTACCGATGTTAATCCTTTTAGGGAATGACCCTCGGCAGAGCACCGGTGTTGATCCTTTTAGGGAATGACCCTCGGCAGAGCACCGGTGTTGATCCTTTTAGGGAATGACCCTCGGCAGAGCACCTGATGAATAGACTTTTAGGGTAAATACCCAGAGCAGAGCACCCATATGTGTTAATCCCTTTAGGGAATCACCCAGGGCAGAGCACCTGTACCGTGCCGATCCTTTCAGGAATAACCCTGCGCAGAGCACCCATAAAAATACAATGATCATTTTAGGGCAGAGCACCCATAAACAGATAGCATGGTGATCCTTTTTGGGGCAGAGCACCCCTAAATTCAAATACATTATACATCATGTAATAATAAGGAATTAATTGCAATTTAAGTACATAACGATAATCAATTGAAATTAATTAATAACTCAAATAAATTACCTTTATACTATGCAATTAAGAATCAAATAAAATAATCTACAACTAATGATAATAATTAAATAAATTGAATACATAACAAATAATCAAATTAATCTATATATTAACCTAAAATTTCCAACAAGGAAGATCACCTACCTGCTTTGGAAAAATAGTGTGATGGGAGGAAAATAATTTGAAGCGATGTTGATTTCACGTGTACTAACTTGGATTGACCAACTCCGAACTTGACCCGACTTGGGAAGTAGAACTTCATATAAATGCGTCCATCTCCATAAAAATCAGATGTTATAAAAGGATCTTCAGGTTAGCTCGTACTCGATGAGCTAAGTTGCGCTCGGCAGATTTAGTCAACTTGGTGGAACAACTCGATATGTGTTACATCCACTCAGGATATCTCTCTCTCTCTCTCTCTCTCTCTCTCTCTCTCTCTATAGAATAGTTGCAAGAGATGTTGGAAAAATCGACAATGCATTATTAGGGATTGAGTCAGTGAGTCATGAACTCGATGTTGAACCCGCACGAATACTCTCCCTTCTCCTGATCTCTCCTTTTCTTCTCACAATCTTTCTTTTTATGATGTTCTTTATGATTTTTTATAGCTAGCATGAGAAATGGAGTATAAAAATAATGTCAGGTGAGTTGGTGGGTTCTGAGTTAGAGAGTTGTGTCTTCCGCACGTTCGAGGAGTCGTAAAGAGAAAAAGAATGTGGGCATACGCAAACTTCTGATTGACTGTCACGAGGAGGACTGCTGGAGGGCCGATGGCCATTGGATGAAGGAGTTTGAATGGCTGAGATTGTGTGGAAAGACTTCACATGGATTGGGAAGAGAAGAAGCTGTGTTATAAAAACAGAAGGCTTCCTTGCGCATATAGAACTCGGGATGATAGGTGGGGTCCATTGAGATGTATGACGAATGATCTAAAACATTCATTTGTTTTGTCAGGTTGAGATGGATATGGAGTTCAAGAATGAAGCAGATTTGAAACTCTGGTGGACCGCATAGTTGGAATCCAGGAAAGAGTTTTCAACAGATGGAATTACTTCAAGGTCCGAACATGATGGATGGTTTGGATTATGCTGTGGGTCCCAATATGAAAAATGGTTGATGGTCACAACTCGGGTCGTATGAGTATGAAGAAGAAGGGAGAGAGGAGCTGGAGTTAGGGTTGGTTACGGTGAGAGACGTCACTTTGTTTCATTTTATTTTTTTTAGAGTGGGCCCCACAGGAATGATGTGACAAATCCACACCGTTCATCAGTTTTGCTAGATGATGTTAAGACATGGGCCAAGAAATGAGGTAGATTCAAGGTTTAAGTGGGCCACACCAAAAGAAAAAATGGGATATAGTTCCTACCGTTAAAAAAAAACAGACAGGGTTGTTACAAAGTGCCACCATGCTTGAGAACGTGTGGTGGGTCCCGCTTTCTGGCCGTGGCTTTAAGCTCTTCTATAGGGTTGCTGACGTGACATCCAATGGGTTGGAAGCTGAAAGGTCGGGTGGGCCCACAAACCTCCATTCCTTGTTTGCTGGTCCCCGACGGGTTTTCGTGTGTGTGGGGCCCACGTTTGCACTCCCTCTCTCATCCTGGAGCTCCATGGGACACGATTTGGCTAGTGACCCCAACAACATCAAGTTAACCAGTGTCAAAGCTCCGTGGACTCCACCATGATGTATGTGTTTTATCGATGCCGTCCATCCGTTTTTTTGGCTCATTTTACGACATGACAGATCCAAATCTCAGGTGGACCACACCATAGGAAACAGTAGAGATTGAATGGTTACCGTTGGAAACTTTTTGGGGGCCACAGAAGTTATGGATCAAGCTGATATTTGTGTTTTTCCTTCACCGACATCGGTGTGATCTTATCATAACAGTAGTTTCTAAGAAGTTTTTAAGGGTGGACATTCAATCTACAATATTTTCCTGTGGTGTGGTACACCTGAGATTTGGATCTACCTCATTTTTAGGCTCATGCCCTAAAATGAGTTGAAAAAAATGGATGGATGGCGTCACTAAAACTCATACATCATGGTGGGCCCACAGAGCTTTGACACCAGCTAGCTGGCTGGTGTTGGGGTCACTAGCCAAGCCACGTGGACACTGAGCAGGATAATATGCTAACTGTCCTCTAACCTTTAGGCCGATGACAATGAACGGAGGAGTATTCCCCATTCGACCGCTTGAGTTAGGAGTAGCAATGTGCCTGGCAGGTGTTCACACCCCAAGTGCAGGGTTGTGATGTAGTAATAAACTCGGTAAGACCGAGGTCGAATCCACAGGGACTGATACCTGTACGTTATCTGAAACCAAGTAGAACTAGAACTAGTCTAGGATGCGATCTAAAACAAATAGAATTTAGGAATTGTGGAATGAATTATCTAAAACTTTAAGGAATTCAGAGGAAAGGAACTAGGGATTCAGAGGATCCACTTGTAGAGATCAGGGAGATCTTTTGCCTGCATCAGGAATCATGGAAATCAAACTGAACTTACTTGATCTGGTTTTCAAGAGATGAAAGGTGTATGAATTAGAATGGATTCCATCACCAAACCATGCCCAGGAGACAAAGCAAACAACAGAATTAATCTAATTACCAATCAATCAACATGCCATGAAAGTTAGGAAGAGTACCGTCATCCGACCATGCCCATGAGACGATGGTGAACAATAGGGCTTCCTGACTTCATAAACATGAAAAGGAGAAAAGGAACATGCTCAAAGCTATCACAGACCCATTGTAATTTCAGTCACAATAGACCATTAAAAACTACAAACATTCCCTTAATAATTAAACCATAATCAAGTTCAATTCATGATCAAATAGTTAAATCAGCAATTAGAGTCTCCCTTCTCACTATAAGCTTCACCTCTTAGCCCTAGCTAAGAGGTTTAGCCGACCATGATTAGCCTAAATCCAAAACAAATAGAAAGAAAAAGAAAACGAAAAGGAGAAGAAGAGAAGAAGAAAGAGCTTATTGTTCTTTCAGCCTCCACATTCCATCTTCTCTTCCTGACGTGCAGCCGCAGCCCATAACCGAACTTCAGCTCTCCCTGACGTGCAGCCCTTCCTTTCCACCAAAGACCAAGCACCGTGCACTCCACGATCAGCAGTCGATTGGAAACCAAGCTTCAAGCACACCTCGTCCCTGCCCCTCACGACAAAACCAAGACCAAGCACCCTCCTTCACGTTTCTCTTTCTTCCTGCTGTCCTCTCAGCCTTCCCAGCTCCACGTTCGGCAGCCACCTTCTTCCAGCAGCCTTAGCAAAAACAGCCGCTGCTCTCTTTCCAACCCACGTTCCCAACAGCCCCCCACTCACTTTTTTTCTTCCCGTCCTCTCGTTTTTTTTCCTCCATTCTTTTCTTCCTTTAATAGCAGCAAGGCCGGTGGAAGGGAGTCCCGGCTGGAGTCGGTGCGTGAGGAGACTCCTTTCACAGCAAGGAATCGGCAAAAGAAGCGCGGGTCAGCTTACGCAGCCAGGAATCAGAGACTTCGTGCGGCCCGCTGTTCACTTTCTGATCAATTCTGCCAGCGTGGAAGTGGATGCATCTTCCCTCTCTATCATTTAGACGGTTCAGATCATCGAGAAGATTGATGATCGTGGCCCACAACTCCCCCGAATCTCCGGATTTCCCGGACGCGCGTAAGGCGTACGCAGAGACGCTGACGTGTTCGGTGGGCCCCACAGAGGTGTTTTTGAAGAAATCCACCCCGTCCATTGGATTCAGGACGAAATTTCGGTCAAGAATGGGTAGTTTTGAACGTCCATTGACGCGGAATCAGAGAAGAAATCTTCCAAACATCAATTTGAACGTTGCAGGGCAGTCCACTTATGGCCTCTGTATCGTGCACGTGTGCTTGCATAGGTCCAAAATTTTAGCATGGGTTTGAAGAAATCATGGCCCTCTACAAGATGGCTGGCTTGGATCATCCGAAAATTTACGCTGTGGGGCCCACTACCATCCGCAAAACGGTCCGTCCGTCTTGCCGCGTGAAACGGCCACCGCCGTATTTGAAGAGGAGATGCGGGTCAGCGCTGCTGACCCGCGTAGCGTGGTTCGGTGCACGGCCAGTGCCGTGTACATGGTGTACACGCACTGGCCCTGTGGGGTCCATCGTGATGTATATGTAACATCCAATCCGTCCATCATCTTTAGTACTTCCATTAAAGGGGTGAGACCAAAAGTGAAGCATATCAAGATGTCAGGTGGGCCCCATATCATTATTTTGGTAGCTGATCTGTCCGTTGGGCTGCTCCCGCGATGATCCGACGGATGAATTTCGACATGTACGGTTCATTTAGAGTCCTTAGGCCCTGTATAGAGTTTTGACCTGAACGGATAGTGGGAACCCTATGATCTTTCATTATGAACCAATTTTGGGCCACTTGAACTTCAGTTACTTGATTTTCACGGATCTCCGGTGTGTAAATTCGATGATCTTGGTCCCCTGGGGTCCGTCCCATGCTTTAGTGTCATCAGATCGGTAAATCCATGCTTTTTAGTGTCCTTTCCCAGTCCAAGCTCATGAAGATGCCCTGCATCACAAATACAATTAAATTAGGCTATTAAACGGTGTCGTGCTTGTAAATCCATACAATAAATGGGTCTGATATGCAATATTTGACCCTCAACACAACCCCCAACCAACATTTTGCTAGTCCCCAGCAAAGTATGCGAAAAATAAGTTGAGAATTACAGGAGAATTTCTATGAACTCGAGTGATTTTGGAAAACAATCTAGATATTCAGAATTCAACAATTCATGAATGTTGGGCCTTACTCTCTCCTAGACTCAAACACACGGTAAACTTCATTCAAGGTATTAGTCCCTTAATTAGAAATAATCCTAAACATTGAGTTCCACAGATGTAAAGTGTAATCCCAACTTTCAACATTAATATTCAATTCTTTATTTCAGGATATCGTTGGTAATCAACAAGAGAATTCATAATAACCAAAGCTTGCCTCAAAGATCATCTTTTCATTTCCTTTTTTTTTTTTTTTTTTTTTTTTTTTTTAAAAAAAAAAAAAAAATAAGGGGAATGAAGTCCACACTTATAGGGAGCAAACCTACAGTGAAGATTCTTTGCCTAACCTTTCTCAACGGTATTTCTTCCTTTTAATTGATCTTGACGGGCAATTGTTCAAGTTGGTTCCTTCTATGCTTACTGATCACCAAATTAACCTTTCAGTTTCAAACTGAAATCTTAATGTGTAAGCGAGATGTGACATGTGAAATCATGACTCAATCAATGTTTACAACTTCTAATCATGGATTAATAATTAAACTTAACTGTGAAATCCAACGAGCAACTGAATCCAAGAGCAGTAAATCACCAACATTCCATATCCTATAATTCTAAATCAAAGATGGTCGTCTAATCACTTTGAATTCACCAGAAAGTCCAGAGAAATTTTAAAAAAATTTCACAATTTTTGCTCAAGAAAATACTGATTAGGTAACCTAATCTCCCACCCCCAACTTAAAAGCTACATTGTCCTCAATGTAAAGGATATGAGTATGGAATGCGCATAGGACAACAAAAGTAAAGAAAAAGTGAAGGGAAGATAGTACCTGGATGATGAATCATGAGAGACTTTCAAAGAGATCGCGGCATGGAATCCAGTCAGCACAAAAATAAAATTCTACCTATACCACTTTCGCAGGTGCTCTCGATTGCATTTAGCGCATGCAACAAGCCTTTAAACCCCTAGGTTACCCCTAGTGGACGAGTTGTAGTCTCGTGAGGGTTTGCAGGGATGTTACCCACAAACATTGAACTAGCTAGGACGATGAAATAAGTTGAAAAGCTGGGTTGCCTCCCAGGAGCGCTAAGTTTAACGTCTTCAGCCAGACCAAAACAACTACCATAATCCTATGAAAGCGATAAACCTACCTATACCTCCATCAGACTAGGAGATCAGTCCTGGTAAACAGGATCAGTTAGAGGCATGAACATGTCCTCTGAATCAAATTTCTCGACAAATGGTTTCAATCGATGGCCATTGACTTTAAATTCCTTGCCATTGTCGGGATCTCTTATCTCAACGGCCCCATGAGGAAAAACAGTAACAACAATGTAAGGGCCGGTCCAACGAGATCGAAGCTTACCCGGGAAGAGATGTAATTGGGAATTGTACAAAAGGACCTTCTGACCAGGCGTGAATGATTTTCGCAAAATGTGTTGGTCATGAAATGCTTTCATCTTGTCCTTGTAAATTCTCGAATTATCGTACGCATCATTCCGGATTTCTTCAAGTTCATTCAATTGAAGTTTGCGTAGCGAGCCAGCGTTGTCCAGATTGAAATTAAGATTTTTGATCGCCCAGTACGCTTTATGTTCCAACTCCACAGGCAAGTGACAAGCTTTTCCATAGACAAGTCTAAAGGGAGACATTCCAATAGGGGTTTTAAAGGCAGTACGGTATGCCCATAAGGCATCGGTCAATCGGATTGACCAATCCTTACGATCTGGGTTAACCGTTTTCTCCAAAATGTGTTTAATCTCCCTATTGGAAATCTCAGCTTGTCCACTTGTCTGCGGATGGTATGGGGTGCTTACCTTATGAGAGATACCGTATTTCTTCATTAAGCTCTCGAATGGTCTATTACAAAAGTGTGAGCCCCCATCACTAATGATGGCTCGAGGCGTTCCGAATCGAGAAAGGATGTTCTCTTTCAGGAATTTAATGACCGTGCGATGGTCATTCTTTCGACACTAATCGCTTCAACCCATTTAGTGACATAATCCACGGCGAGCAAAATATACTGATTTCCAAATGATTGGGGAATGGTCCCATGAAATCGATGCCCCAAAGAATCAAATGCTTCAATGATAAGGATGGGATTCAAAGGCATCATATTTCGACGGGACAATGCTCCCAATTTCTGACAACGCTCACAAGCTTTGCAAAACTCATGAGTGTCCCTGAACATAGTGGGCCAGTAAAAGCCACACTGCAGAATCTTGGCCGTGGTCTTTTTAGCAGAAAAGTGACCACCACAGGCCTCTGAGTGACAGAAGGAGATGACGCTCTGATGCTCATCGTCTGGTACACATCTCCTTAGAATTTGGTCTGGGCAATATTTAAATAAGTAAGGATCATCCCAGAAAAAGTTGCGCACCTCGGTGAAGAATTTCTTCTTATCTTGCGCAGTCCACTGTGTCGGTATGGCAAATTTAGCAAGATAATTAGCAATATCAGCGAACCAAGGTGAATGGGAGACTCTGAACAGCTGTTCATCAGGGAACATGTCATTGATATGGGTCGCCTCAAGGGAATCAGAGGTATTAAGGCGAGAAAGGTGATCAGCCACTACGTTCTCTACTCCCTTTTTATCTTTAATTTCCAAATCAAATTCTTGGAGTAGAAGGATCCATCTTATCAAGCGGGGCTTAGAATCATTCTTAGAAAGAAGATACTTCAGTGCCGCATGATCTGTATATATAATGATCTTGGATCCGATCAGGTAGGACCTAAATTTATCCAAGGCGAACACTACGGCTAAGAGTTCCTTTTCCGTAGTCGAGTAGTTCACTTGGGCAGGATTTAGAGTCCTACTTGCGTAGTGAATGACGTAGGGCTTCTTGTCTTTTCTCTGGCCTAGGACCGCCCCAAGAGCATAATCAGAAGCGTCGCACGAAAGCTCAAAAGGAAGGTTCCAGTCGGGTGGCTGCATGATATGTGCAGTGGTTAATGTGCCTTTAAGCTTGGTGAAAGCTTCCTGGCATTGCTTAGTCCACTCGTACGGAACATCCTTTTGAAGAAGATTACATAAAGGACGAGAAAGAAGACTAAAGTCCTTTATGAATCGCCTGTAAAATCCTGCGTGTCCTAAGAAGGATCGCACGTCTCTGATGTTCTTGGGTGGAGGTAGGTTAGAGATAAGATCGATTTTTGCCTTATCTACCTCAATTCCCTTGGACGAGATGATATGCCCAAGGACAATTCCCTTCTGAACCATGAAATGACACTTCTCCCAATTAAGTACCAAGTTCTTTTCTTCGCATCTTTTCAACACACATTTAAGACTTTCCCAGCACTTACTGAAAGATAGACCGTAAACAGAGAAATCGTCCATGAAGACCTCTAGATATTACCCCACTATGTCAAAAAAAACACTAAGCATACATCGCTGAAAAGTGGCAGGGGCATTACATAGTCCGAATGGCATCCTTCGATAGGCAAAGGTGCCGTAGGGACATGTAAATGTGGTCTTTTCCTGGTCTTCAGGGGCTATCTCTATCTGGTTGTAGCCCGAATACCCGTCAAGAAAACTATAATAGGAATGACCAGCTAACCTTTCCAGGATCTGATCAATGAATGGTAAAGGAAAGTGGTCTTTCCTCGTGACGGTATTCAACTTCCTGTAGTCAATGCACATTCTCCAACCAGTAGTGACTCTAGTTGGCACGAGTTCATTATTAGCATTGGCTACGATGGTGATTCCGGACTTCTTAGGGACCACTTGAGTTGGACTCACCCACTGACTATCAGATATAGGGTATATAATACCCACGTCCAGTAGTTTAAGAACCTCGGCTTTAACCACTTCCTTCATGTTTGGATTTAGTCTACGTTGTGGTTGCCGAGCGGTTTTTGCATTATCCTCAAGATATATGTGGTGAGTACAAATCGAGGGATCGATTCCCTTGAGGTCCGCTATCGTCCATCCTAGGGCTCCTTTATGCTCAATGAGAGTAGATATAAGCATACTCTCTTGTTCTTTCTCCAGGTGGGCAGAGATCACCACCGGGTATGTCTCATCTTGACCCAAATATGCATATTTCAAATCAGAGGGCAAAGGTTTTAGGTCAAGCTTCGGCGGCTTGAGGTTAGACGGTAGAGGCACTACATCAGTTTGTGGTAATTCTTCAAATTGTGGCCTCCATCGGTTAACTTCAAGTACCGGTGCAGTATCAAGTAAGGCGCACGTCTCCCTAATCATGTCATCATCAAAATCATGGGAGTGGGCCAGGCACGTCTCTAGATGGTCGGAGGATAAGGTCAGAGGTGTCGTATCTTCCACGAAAGAGTCAATCATGTTAATGTCGTGGAACTCGTCATCATCCTCTGAATTGCTGCCGTTATTGAAAAAAATGTTTGACTCCAATGTCAAATTTCCAAAAGACATAGTCATGATACCATTCCTGCAATTGATAATTGCATTTGACGTGGCCAGGAATGGGCGACCAAGAATGACAGGAATCTGAGTGCTCATGTTATTGATGGGTTCAGTGTCCAGGATGATAAAGTCTACAGGGTAGTAAAATCTATCAACTTGGACCAACACATCCTCAATTATCCCTCTTGGTACACGAACAGAGTGATCAGCAAGTTGTAGTGTGGTTAGGGTGGGTTTTAATTCACCCAAACCTAACTGTTTGTATACCGAGTAGGGAATCAAGTTGACGCTCGCTCCTAAGTGAAGAAGTGCGTGATCAATTCGATGGTTCCCGATTACACATGATATGGTTGGGCTACCGGGATCCTTGAATTTCTGCGGCACGTCTTGCTTCAGGATGGCGCTCACTTTCTCAGTCAAGAAGATTTTCTTTTGAATAATTTTCCGTCGCTTGGTCGTGCATAAGTCTTTTAGGAATTTGGCATATGAAGGTATCTGTTTGACGACATCAAGTAGAGGAATGTTGACTTTCACCTGTTTCAACACCTCTAGAATATCCTGAGAGTTAGAGAGAGGTTTTGGTGAAACCAACCGTTGGGGGAATGGAGCAACTGGCTTCTCTAGAAGTTCCGGTTTCACTTTTTGTGGGGCATCACTGGATCCATCACTGTTGTCCTCTTTTGGTTCTTGAGGCTTTTCGGGCCTAACCGGAAGAGTTTTATCAATGATCTTCCCACTCCTAAGAGTGGTGATGGATTTAGCATGTCCCATCTGATTTGAAGAGCTGGGATCATTATTCTCGTACTGCGGTTTAGGATTGGGGAGAGGTTGTGCAGGAAGCATCCCCTTTTCTATAACCGTCATACGAGAATCTATTTTTTGCATAAAATCTGTGATTCCCCGCATTGCCTGAGCCAGCTCTTGTATGGGATTTTGAACCGGTTCCTCTTGAGGTTTCACTTGATTTGGATTTTGATTGAAGAAACCTGGAGGAGTCGCCGTTTGTCCATTCCTCCAACTAAAGTTTGGATGATTTTTCCAGCCAGGATTGTATGTGTTGGAGTTAGGTCCAGTAAAAGGTCTTTGATAGTTATTTACGGCATTGGCTTGTTCATTCAACACTCCTCGAAAGGCAGGTATTGTAGGACAGTTTTCAGTTGTGTGAATGTTGCAATCACAGATGCCGCAAACAATTTCATTGACCTTATCCTTCTTTCCTTCCATGGCCTCAACTTTCCTTATGAGCGTAGTCACTGTTCACTCCCCAAGTATAGGGTTGTGATGTAGTAATAAACTCGGTAAGACCGAGGTCGAATCCACAGGGACTGAAACTTGTACGTTATCTGAAACCAAGTAGAACTAGAACTAGACTAAGATGCTATCTAAATCAAATAAAACTTAGGGAATAATTTGTGGAATAATTATCTAAAACTTAAGTAATTCAAAGGAAGGAAAACTAGGGATTCAGAGGATCCACTCGTAGAGATCAGGGAGATCTTTTGCCTGCATCAGGAATCATGGAAATCAAACTGAACTTACTTGATCTGGTTTTCAAGAGATGAAAGGTGTATGAATTAGAATGGATTCCATCACCAAACCATGCCCAGGAGACAAAGCAAACAACAGAATTAATCTAATTACCAATCAATCAACATGCCATGAAAGTTAGGAAGAGTACCGTCATCCGACCATGCCCATGAGACGATGGTGAACAATAGGGCTTCCTGACTTCATAAACATGAAAAGGAGAAAAGGAACATGCTCAAAGCTATCACAGACCCATTGTAATTTCACAACAGACCATTAAAAACTAGGAAAAATATTCCTTTAATAATCAAATATATCAAATTCAGTTTATGAATTAAAGACACACAGTAAAATCTCCCATCTCACTACAGGCTTCACCTCTTAGCCCTAGCTAAGAGGTTTAGCCACACATGAAGGGGCTAAGTCTTAAAAAATAAAAGAAATATAAAGGAAAAGAAGAAGAAAAAAAAAACCAGAACCGAGCACCCCTTGCAATCGTCCAAGCCCTGCTTTTTCCCTCCGATCCCTGGCCTCCTCACGTGCTTCTCCTCTTATACTCTTCTGTAGGTCGGCTCGAGTCCAAGAACTTCATGCGAAAGTTCCCTTACGCAGCCCAGTAATGTGCGAAAGAGCCATGCGAAACTACTCACCTTCTGGAGAAGAATTCCGGCGCGAAATCAATTCATCTCTTGATTCTGATATCTTGGCTAGGGTTATGGCCACCTGTTGTAACATATGTACGGTCCAGATCATGGATCCGACCATCAATACGATCGCACAATGGCCCACGAAAGTCGTTTGCGTCTGGCCGTGCGTAATGTGTAAATCTTACGCTGTTGAAATCGGTGGGCCCAGGATTGATGTCAGACGAGAAATCCGACCCGTCCATGGAATTCCTTTTGAAATTTCAGTCGAGAAGGAGTATTTTTTCTCAGGTTTAGTGCAGCCCATCAATTGAAACAGTTCCTCCGTCTATCTTCCGTTCGGACGATCAAAAACCGATCTCCGATGCATTATGAAATCTATCCACCTAGGCCTAAGTGAGAGGAGCGGTTTGAGTCTCATAAACGGTTCAGATCTGACCATTGATTCACGATGTTGGCCCAAAGAGATCGGCCGCAAGTCCCTGTTCAAGCTTCCGCAGCAGAGACCGAAACGGAAGGCTCTGATGAGAGTTGGTGGGGTCCACGTACTTGGTATCTTCGAAATCCACTGCGTCAATTGTCTTTACAACGAAATTTCAGCTAGATGTGTCCGGCTTTGGAATGTTATGGATGCGGCCAAAGGTGGTAATCACGCTGCAATCAGTGCAGGGCTGTCCGTTTGTGACCGTTGAAACCAGCATGTATGGGTGCATGGGTATATAATATCAACATGGGTTTGGGTAAATCGAACCCCTCTGCATGATGGACGGCTCAGATTGAGCATTTGGACCATGATGATGGCCCACTGAGATCATCCGCAGGCTCTGTTTCATACCAGAAACAGAGTTCTGTTTGTTTTGAAGAAGAGACGTCCCTGTTGCCATGCACTCTTAGTGCAAAAAGTGTACTATGTACACTGTATAATGATTATGAGAAATCCACACCATTCATCTTGTTCTCCATTTCATTTGAACCGTGGGGACCAAAGTTAAAGCGTATCTGGACAGTGGGTGGGCCCCAAATCAGGATTTTATGGACTGATCTGTTAGTTCAGCCACTTTCACGAGGATCCAATGGCTGAAATTTGACGTGTACGGTTAGTTTATGGTTCTCAGGCCACGTATGAAGTTTCGAACTGATCAGATGGTGGGAACCCTATGATCTTGCATTCTGGACACTTTTCAGGCCACTTGAGCTTCAATTCCTTGATTTTCTTGGGTCCCTGATGTGTAATTCTGTTGATCTTGGGTCTCTGGAGTCCGTCCCACGCTTTGGTGTCATCAGAGCGTTAAGTCCATGCTTTAAGCACCCATTTCGGTCCAGGCTCGTACATACACTCTGCATTATAAACACGATTAATCAGGCCATTAAGCAGTATCATGCGTGTAAATCTATGCAATAAATGGGTCTGATATGTAATATTTGACCCTCAACAGTCACTTTACACTTGAGATCATCCTCTTCTTTCAAGAGATATAATCCACCTTTCTCCTTTAATTGAGTCGGCCTAGACGTGGTGTTCGACTTTGGGTAATAGTCCCAAGATTGTGTTTTTTCAGCCAAACTGTCGAGGTAGTCCCATACCTCGTCGATATCTTTATTAATGAACTCTCCATTACACATTGTCTCGACCATTTGACGCATGGAAGATGTCAGTCCATCATAGAAAAAATTTGTAATGCGCCACGTTTCAAATCCGTGTTGTGGGCATGAACTGACCAAATCTTTGAACCTTTCCCAACATTGAAAGAATGTTTCATCTTCCTTTTGGGCAAAGTTCATGATCGCTTTTCTGAGGGTAATCGTTTTATGATGTGGGAAGAATTTTTTTATGAATTCCCTCTGCATATCGTTCCATGTGCCAATGGATCTAGGACGCAGTGAATGTAACCACGTCTTAGCTTTCTCTTTTAAGGAAAAAGGAAAGAGTTTCAGCCTAATTGTATCCTCAGATACATTAGGAAAACATAATGTAGCTATTATCTCATCGAACTCTTTCAATGTAAATATGGACTTTCAGATTCAAGTCCATGGAATTTGGGAAGGAGTTGGATAACTTCTAGCTTGATGTCCTTTTGTCCTGTGTTTTCAGGAAAAATCATGCATGAGGGCGTACTCACTCCCGCCGGTTGTAGAAAATCTCGTAAAGTACGAGGCGGGGGTGCCTGTTGCACCTCATTCTCATCTTGGGTATCCTCCACCCTGGGTGGAAGTAGAGGAGGTTGGTCTTCAGCCATAACCTCAGTTAACTCAGGGGATTTTGAGCGGTGTCTAGTCCTGCGATGGATAGTCAACCCCTCAACCAATCCTCCTTCAGTCAAGAGACGTCGAGTGTTGTCACGGGCCCACTTGGGCATGAAACACTCACACCCTCAACTAATTCAAAGCCTAATCCTAAGAAAGGAAATGAAAATCTAAAAAGAAAGGGAGAGTTGGAAAGAAATTACCAAATTGGAGTCCTAAGTTAAAAACCTACAAAATAACACAAAAATAAGTTAGATTCTAAAAAAAAAAGAAAAATAGCAGTAAATTAATTTCTAAAAGAAGGAATTCTTAAAAGAAAGCGGAGATTTCTAAAATAAATTGGAAAAGGTCTAAACTAAAAAGTAGATTATTAAAAGAGAACTGAAAGATAGGAAGTAGGGAAAGAGCTTACCAAATTAGAAATTTCTATCTTAAAGGCTTACAAAATAAGAAGGTTAGTTCCTAAAAATATTCTAAAAATAAATTAGGAAAATAAATTAGATTCTAAAAGTGCTGGAATTAGAAAATTTCTAAAATTTAAATCCTAATTCTAAAAATATGAAAAAGTAGAGAGATTAGGAAGGAATTACCAATTGAGAAACTTATGTCCAGATCCTATAAAATAGGAAACAAGTTAGTTTTGAACTCAAATAGAAATAAATAAATAAATAAATAAAACTAAGGTTAGTAAAATCCTAATCTTAAACTAATCCTACAACCAATTAATTTCAGAAAATCGTAACCGTCAGTCCCCGGCAACGGCGCCAAAAACTTGTTCACACCCCAAGTGCAGGGTTGTGATGTAGTAATAAACTCGGTAAGACCGAGGTCGAATCCACAGGGACTGATACCTGTACGTTATCTGAAACCAAGTAGAACTAGAACTAGTCTAGGATGCGATCTAAAACAAATAGAATTTAGGAATTGTGGAATGAATTATCTAAAACTTTAAGGAATTCAGAGGAAAGGAACTAGGGATTCAGAGGATCCACTTGTAGAGATCAGGGAGATCTTTTGCCTGCATCAGGAATCATGGAAATCAAACTGAACTTACTTGATCTGGTTTTCAAGAGATGAAAGGTGTATGAATTAGAATGGATTCCATCACCAAACCATGCCCAGGAGACAAAGCAAACAACAGAATTAATCTAATTACCAATCAATCAACATGCCATGAAAGTTAGGAAGAGTACCGTCATCCGACCATGCCCATGAGACGATGGTGAACAATAGGGCTTCCTGACTTCATAAACATGAAAAGGAGAAAAGGAACATGCTCAAAGCTATCACAGACCCATTGTAATTTCAGTCACAATAGACCATTAAAAACTACAAACATTCCCTTAATAATTAAACCATAATCAAGTTCAATTCATGATCAAATAGTTAAATCAGCAATTAGAGTCTCCCTTCTCACTATAAGCTTCACCTCTTAGCCCTAGCTAAGAGGTTTAGCCGACCATGATTAGCCTAAATCCAAAACAAATAGAAAGAAAAAGAAAACGAAAAGGAGAAGAAGAGAAGAAGAAAGAGCTTATTGTTCTTTCAGCCTCCACATTCCATCTTCTCTTCCTGACGTGCAGCCGCAGCCCATAACCGAACTTCAGCTCTCCCTGACGTGCAGCCCTTCCTTTCCACCAAAGACCAAGCACCGTGCACTCCACGATCAGCAGTCGATTGGAAACCAAGCTTCAAGCACACCTCGTCCCTGCCCCTCACGACAAAACCAAGACCAAGCACCCTCCTTCACGTTTCTCTTTCTTCCTGCTGTCCTCTCAGCCTTCCCAGCTCCACGTTCGGCAGCCACCTTCTTCCAGCAGCCTTAGCAAAAACAGCTGCTGCTCTCTTTCCAACCCACGTTCCCAACAGCCCCCCACTCACTTTTTTTCTTCCCGTCCTCTCGTTTTTTTTTCCTCCATTCTTTTCTTCCTTTTCTTCCTTTAATAGCAGCAAGGCCGGTGGAAGGGAGTCCCGGCTGGAGTCGGTGCGTGAGGAGACTCCTTTCACAGTAAGGAATCGGCAAAAGAAGCGCGGGTCAGCTTACGCAGCCAGGAATCAGAGACTTCGTGCGGCCCGCTGTCACTTTCTGATCAATTCTGCCAGCGTGGAAGTGGATGCATCTTCCCTCTCTATCATTTAGACGGTTCAGATCATCGAGAAGATTGATGATCGTGGCCCACAACTCCCCCGAATCTCCGGATTTCCCGGACGCGCGTAAGGCGTACGCAGAGACGCTGACGTGTTCGGTGGGCCCCACAGAGGTGTTTTTGAAGAAATCCACCCCGTCCATTGGATTCAGGACGAAATTTCGGTCAAGAATGGGTAGTTTTGAACGTCCATTGACGCGGAATCAGAGAAGAAATCTTCCAAACATCAATTTGAACGTTGCAGGGCAGTCCACTTATGGCCTCTGTATCGTGCACGTGTGCTTGCATAGGTCCAAAATTTTAGCATGGGTTTGAAGAAATCATGGCCCTCTACAAGATGGCTGGCTTGGATCATCCGAAAATTTACGCTGTGGGGCCCACTACCATCCGCAAAATGGTCCGTCCGTCTTGCCGCGTGAAACGGCCACCGCTGTATTTGAAGAGGAGATGCGGGTCAGCGCTGCTGACCCGCGTAGCGTGGTTCGGTGCACGGCCAGTGCCGTGTACATGGTGTACACGCACTGGCCCTGTGGGGTCCATCGTGATGTATATGTAACATCCAATCCGTCCATCATCTTTAGTACTTCCATTAAAGGGGTGGGACCAAAAGTGAAGCATATCAAGATGTCAGGTGGGCCCCATATCATTATTTTGGTAGCTGATCTGTCCGTTGGGCTGCTCCCGCGATGATCCGACGGATGAATTTCGACATGTACGGTTCATTTAGAGTCCTTAGGCCCTGTATAGAGTTTTGACCTGAACGGATAGTGGGAACCCTATGATCTTTCATTATGAACCAATTTTGGGCCACTTGAACTTCAGTTACTTGATTTTCACGGATCTCCGGTGTGTAAATTCGATGATCTTGGTCCCCTGGGGTCCGTCCCATGCTTTAGTGTCATCAGATCGGTAAATCCATGCTTTTTAGTGTCCTTTCCCAGTCCAAGCTCATGAAGACGCCCTGCATCACAAATACAATTAAATTAGGCTATTAAACGGTGTCATGCTTGTAAATCCATACAATAAATGGGTCTGATATGCAATATTTGACCCTCAACAGCAGGACCTGGCCCGGCCCAACCTCTAACACCGGACCAGCACAGCTGGCATAAACCGAGCCAACCAGATTGGTCCAAACCCATACCCGACCCGACTCAACCAAACCCGGTTGGCTTTACTGATAAAATCTCTATTTCCCAATTAAAAACTTTTATGCCCCTGAAAAGTTTTTAATGGTCAACGTTCATTCAACACTTTTTCATGTAATGTGGTCCACTTGAGATTGGGATATACCTAGTTTTTAGTATCATATCCCCAAAGTGATCTAGAAAAATAGATGGTTGGAATGGATGAAATACATACAGCCAATGGCTGATGGCCGGGGGAGTAGCCAATTCATTTCCATTACTTTGCGGGTAGCGATAGCATCGTCCTACGGACGCGGTATCGGTACTACCCCCACCTCTCTCCAGCTCGGGACAAGATGGGGCTTTGAGGGCCAAAGTGATGTCTGGATTTTATCCACACCGTTCTTTCATTTTTCCATGGCATTTTATTTTACAATACAAAAAATGAGGTAGATCTAAGGTCAAGTGGGCCATAAAGTGGGGATTAAATTTATACCGTTGAAATATTCTTGTGGACCACAGAAGGTTTGGATCAAGCTGAAATTTGTTTTTTCCCCTTCATCAAGGTATATATCACCTTACGAACAGTTTGGATGGAAAATAAAAATCACTTTGGGCCCTAGGAAGGTTTCAATGGTGAGCATCATTAGTACCACTACTTCTTGTGGTGTGGTCCACTTGATATGTTGATCTATCTAATTTTTTCTCTATCACCTAAAATATCATATAACTATGTATGGACGGTGTGGATAAAATTCATACATCACAGTGGCTCCTCAGAGCCCCAACCTGTCTGAACAGGTGGGTAGTACCCAATCCGCGTCGGTTCAATACATCAAAAATATTTTTCTTTGATTAATGAATCAAAAGATTTGACGCGTCATCATATTAATTCTCGCTCACTCTATAAATACACGAGCTTTACTCAAACCATACACATCCACCCACACTGAAAGTCAGTTGTTGTAAAGATGGCAGGCTTTCTTTCACTCACTACTTCGTCCTCGTCCTCTTTGTTTTCTCCTCAGGTTTCTCTTACTCTTGAAAGAAGGAGATCCTGACCATTCATCAGGTGGTGGCCCTACTTTGAACATTCACCGACCAAAAAAAAGGCCTCTCCATTGATCAAGTGAGGGATATACATTCATGGTAAAAGTGGGCAGTCTGGAAAGTGATCCATTGTTTATATACACACACACACACACACACACACACACACACATGTGGCCCACTTGATGAGTGGAGGAGAATGATTTTGTGATATGTTCTCGGTGGGACCCACTGATGAATGTTGAGAATCTCCCACGTTTCAGTTTTGCTATATGTGGCCCATCTTGGTAAAGGGGGCATACATTGTCATGATCATTTGGGGTTTGACCCAAAATTTGAAACAAGATGATCCTAGCCGTTGATTGGATGGCTTTTTAGGCATGTGATTGAGCAGTTAGAAAAGGGTTTTAATCGACGGTGAACATCCATTAACGAAAGTCCTCTAATCGTTGGCTAGGATCATCTGACTAATGTGACTTTCTGGTGGTTGGCCCATCCACTGTTGCGCACATATTGATTGAGTGCTACCGTTGGATCCTTAAGGATTTCAATAGTACCGCAAGGACATTCAATTTATACAAGTGGGGCCCATGTTTATTCGATCTGAACCATTTGTTTTATAGATCCAATGCGGATGTTCGATCCACAATGTGAAGATCCTAACCCTTCATTAGGTGGCCCAACAAAACCAATGGTTGACATTCAACAAAAAGAAACGCAGAAAATCCGTTCCATAGAAATAGTTTGTACATGGGCCAAAAACAATTATAATTGATAATCACATCCATAGGATTATGGTAATGTGAAATCGACACCGTCCATTTTCCATGTCTTTATTCAGATGGTTGTGATCATCTGATCAGATCTCTTTTTGGGTCCTTGTAGAATCCCTTCTCCAATCATACAGCATCATCATAGGTGGGCCTTGTGGGCCCCACATGTCCAATCTATCTTCACACGTGTTTAGCTAACATTGTGTCGTGGTGTGCAGTTGAGAAGATGGTACGAAAGGCAAATGCAGGAAGGATCCTTACTCTTCAACACTCAGTCAAGGGTTTCGAGTATTCATAGGTGGTGAAATCCCACTGGCGTGAGTGTGTGGGGGGTGTGCGTGCGTTTGCAAAAATAAAATAAATTTGCAGGAAGGTGCATTGTAGTGTTGAATCCGGCCGGACAAATGTCATTTTCAATAAATGCTATAATTCAAGTAAATTAATAAATTCTCCTTTTCATATCTTTAATCTATTTAAGTGATCTAGATTGTTGATATGATGGGCCTCATTAGCATTTCTTGAAAATTTTCTAGATTGGATGGTTCCATGCATCCGTTCAGTTGATTAGGTGGGCCAATCGAGAGCCTACAAGGCAGACCTCATCGGCGGAGTTATGCTGAAATCTAAGCATTTTATGTTCAGAGGTCCATTGTCATTGTCCCGTCTATTAAAAATCTCCTGAACTCAAATATTCTAACCCTTCAATAGGTAGCCTAAGAAATGGTTATCATGTAAATACAACAATAAAAAATATAAAGCTCAAATAAAACCAATAATTGTGATCTAGCATGATATCTTTTGTTGCTCTTAATTCAATCCGTCATGGTTACTTGTGTGATCGAGGGCTTAGATAGAAAGCGTGTGTGCAAGTATGATTGCGCGGGCGTGATAAAGTCTACTCAACTCAAGGATATTGAATGAATTGTCCAGCATCCCTACATTCGGACGGACATATTGGAGACTAGATCGGAACCTAAAGTCATCTCTATCACTGATTTGTTGATTTGGTGTGTATCGTACTCAGGCAATTTGAGCCAGGGAAGGGGTTAGCTCTCACGAATGAGTTCTTTTTGCCTTGTACTGGATTATGGAATAGGCCAATTAATAAACTTTCTATTTCACAAGTAGTTTAACGTAGTATTCTTCAATCAGTGTAGAAGATTCGCATAAAATAAAGTAAAGACTAGCATAATGCGATCCATCTTTATTAATGTATTAGCCTTGTTACAACCCTTGTGCTTTATAATCTAACTGAAGCGAGAAATAAGATAAATACTTGATGCACCTATTAGAACAGACGATCAATGCATATAGTTAGCAGGATATGATCAGAGTATGAACAACTGAATTGGAATTCAGATGGACATAGAGATCTGACAACTTAAGATTGCAGATATTTAATTTACTCATAAGATAAACGTATTAGAGCGGGAGTCGTTGGATATTAATGAATTAGGTTAGGCTAGAATATGTAAAATAAACATGAATGTAAATCCTTTTATAACTTTCTCGAGACATTGAAAGCCCCTAGCCATGGGCTTCTAGATCCTTTGGGATTCTTCATGCAAGCTTTCCAAGCATGCAATCTCCTCCTTAGCAAAATGAGACTTGCCTTGGAAAGAAAGAACTCTGAACTCACTGACTTTTTGGATTTGCTTCTCATAACTAATTTGTTGTTGAGATCTTCATGGCCACTAAAGATCTGTTTGTGACTACCAAAGTTCCTCTAATAAAAATAAACAGACCAAGATTTAGAAACCTTAAGGGCAGATCTCTATCAAACGTAGCCACCTATCATCTCTTAATGGCTCACCTTGTCAACTTTCAGATGTTGGACGGTCTGGATCAAACTACCTCCTTTATTTAATCACCATAAAGGGATGGACGGTATGGATACAAAACATACATCATGGTGGGACCAACATAACTATGTGATGTCACTTTAGCAGCGAGTCTCGCTACTCAACCTGTGCGCTGATCTCCAAATGAAAACTTAAATAACAATTACAGTGGACCTTAAGTTAACACAAACATTGAAGAAGGGAAAACACAAATATCAGCTTGATGGAAAACTTTTGACTCGTAAAAGTTTTTAATGGTGGGCGTGACTCTCTCTACTATTTTTTTGTGGTGGGGTCCACTTGAGTTTTGGATCTGATTCATTTTATGGTTCATGCCACAAAATGATCTCTCAAAATGGATGGACAGTGTAGATACAAAACATTCATCATTGTGGGACTCACATAACTAGGTAACGTCACTTTGGTAGCGAGTTTCGCTGCTCAATCCGTGAGCGGAATCCCCATTAGAAGGAAGCGGATTGCGTAGTGAGTAACTCACCACGTTAGCGTATTGGGTAAACTCTGTAGGGTCCACCATGATTTATGTATTTTATCTCCGTCCATCAATTTTACCAGATAGTTTTAAGGCTTCGATACAAAAAATGAAGCATATACATTTGAATCCACTTCACAGGGAGCAGTTGAATTGAATTTTTTACTTGTTGAAAATTTCTCAGGGGTTACAAAAGTTTTGGATCAAGCTTATATTAGTTTTGGATCAAGCTTATATTTGTGTTTTTTCTTCATCCATGCCCGTATGATCTTATGGACAGGTTAGTTGACAAATAAACATTACCGTGGGGCCTGACAAGGTTTCAACTGTGGAAATCATTATCCCTACTGTGTACAGTGGTATGATCCACTTGATATTTGGATATACTTCAATTTTAGGCTCACCCCCTTAAATTAGATGGAAAGATGGATGGACGGCTTGGATAGACCACATATATAGAAGGTGCCCAGCTGAGTTTACTCAGTACAATAAGAGCAAGAGCGTACGGTAATCGGTATGATATCTGATTGCGTACTGAGTTACTGAGTACTCTTATCGTACTGAGTAAACTTTGTTTGGGCTCACTGTGAATTCATATGATTTATCCACGCCGTCCATCCATTTTTCCAGATAATTTTAGGTTTTGAGCCCAAAATTGAAGTATATCAAAAGCTCAAGTGGACCATACCAAAGGAAACTGTGAAAGTATTGATTTCCACCGTTGAAACCTTTCTAAGACCCCCACTGATGTTTACTTGTCATCCAAACTGTTCATAAGATCACACAAACATGGATGAAGGGAAAATACAAATATCATCTTGATCTAGAACTTCTGTGGCCATCAAGAACTTTTCAACTGTAGACTTCAATTCACACTGTTTCAGGTGGTGTGGTCCATTGAGCTTTGAATATGATTAATTTTTAGGGTAAAGCCCGAACACTATATGATAAAATGGATGGACAGAGTTGATATAATGCATGAATGACGGTGGGCTCCACAGAGTTTACTCAATACGCTTAGCATACTGAGTTACTCAGTACACAATCCGCTTTGAATGGGTATGCAATCCAATTTCCAAGCGAAAGAGAAAATGACCACTGTAGACAAAACCTTTTACCTAGCGGTTTTTATGAAGGAATACAAACTTAAGTTACCAACTTAGACTAGCACGTGCGGACAGTAAGTTTGAGGACGAAACTGCCCCTCCTTTTTACTGCCGTTGCTTTTCCTCTCCCTCCCTTCCCTCGCTCCATTTTCGAAAAAAGGAGAACGAAAACTACTGCGCTACATCTGCTGCTTGGATCGCACCACGCTCTAGCTGGATCCGACCGTCTCTATTCAGCAGCGTTATCTCATTTTGCTGAAAATGGTCCCTCCACGGAAGAAAGTACGCACTACAGGTATAATGTAGTACATTTACCAAAACGGTGTAAATTTTTCGTAGGCCAATAAACTGCTGGATGAAGCTCGAATCTTAGTTTTCGGTTCATCCATGCAAAAATCATCATATGAATATGATGGATTACAAGTAAAACATCATTGTGGGGGCATAATAAGGTTTCTACGGTGGAACCACTATTTCCTGTGCTGTGATTCACTTGATATTTCGATATGCCACCATTTTGGGCTAAAACCCTTACTTTAGATGGAAAAACGGATGAACGTCGTGGATAGTCCACATACATTCAAGGCGGCCCAACTCAGTTTTTTAATTTATTTTTAAAAAATTTATTATTAATTTTTTTTAATTTTTTATTTTATTGGGTTAGCTTGTTAGTACACACCCATGTCAGTACACACACTCCATGTTAGCCAACCCTGCTAGGGATCGATACCAAGACTTCAAGTGTTTAACATGAGGTATCTCCACCCAGTCTGCCAATTGAGCTATGGACCTAGGTGTGCCCAACTCAGTTAACTTAGCACTATAAGTGCGTACTAAGCAAACTATAAATCCAAATTGCGAGAGGTTTTGGTCCATTTGACCTACTTCTCGGGTCATGATTGGTGAAATTCCCCGAGCAATTCATAAATTTGACGGAGATATCATAAAAATATGATGAGAAACTTCCGCGGATTCATGTAATGTAACGGAAAATTTTATGAACCACTTGGTCAATTTCATTAATTGCTCGGTCAAATTCACCGAAGAGAATTTTATGTAAATCTTGGTCAATTTCATTAGCTGATCACTCAAATTCACCAAAGAGCAAATTGTTAGGCTAGGTCAATTAAATTTAAAGTTCAAACCAATTCATGTTAGCCTCACCCAATTTCAAGCTTGCCTCGCTCAAATTCATGTTTCCCTTGCTCAATTTCTCGGTTGCCTCGTTAAATTTTTACGTTGCCTTGCTCAATTCTTAGGTTCCCTTACTCAATTTGAAGCTTCCTCGCTGAATTCAGAAGACTTTTTTTACTGCATAAATGTTATCTTCCAAAACTCCAACCGAGGAATGAGGATAATCTCATTTGGCAGCTCAATCCTCGCGGTCATAATTATGCTAATTCTGCCTACAAATCTATTCAAGTGATCAAGAGGGCCCCCTTTTCTAGTAGATGAGATTATGATGAAAGGTATTATCTCAACGCTTCTTTTCTCTGTCTTACTCTTAAAAATCATTGAATCCTACGCCCTCAAAGAAGAGAGATCTCTCCTAATAAAAAATGAGAGGAATCTCTCTTTTATATTATATCTATGAGAAAAGATATAAAGATCTTCTCTGTTCTATCTATTCCTCTATCTATGAGAGGATAGATAGTCTCTCAAAATAAAGTCGTTCTCATCTTTGTTGATGATTTAACTAGCACTCAATCTGTTGGTTGCCTTGCTGAATTTGTACGTTGCGTCGCTAAATTTATAGGTTCCTTCACTCAATTTCTAGCTTCCCTCGCTCAATTCCTAGGTTGCCTCGTTGAATTTTCAAGTTCCCTCGCTCAATTTCTAGGTTCTCTCGCTCAATTTTTACGTTGCCTCGCTCAATTCCTAGGTTGTCTCGTTCAATTTATAGGTTCCCTCGCTTAATTTCTAGCTTCTTCTAGCTTCCTGTAACGACTTCAGTTTTGGGCGCCTAATGACATATGTTTGTACGTGTAGGAAAATAATGGATATTATCATCGTTCCTAATAATAATAGAAGCACTGAATTTCAGGGACGAAATTCTCTTTAAGGGGGGTAGATTGTAACACCCCGTACTTTCCAGTACTTGGGTGTTACTGTATAACCAAGCTTAGTATAAATTCAAGCCAGACCTAAGTAAGCACTTACGTTCATCCTAGTTTAAACCTGACCGTTGAAAAATAGTCCGCACCTATATATTTAATGTACATAAAGTATTATGAAAATAATATTATATTAACTAAGTTTGATGGATAATAATTTTACGATGTATAATTGAATTATAAATATTAACGTAATATTAAATATTTTATACAAAAATTATGAGATATTTTAATAAGATGGTATATTATTTAACAATGAGATTTTAAAAGAGATATTGTACAATTTTCAATCCATACACATGTGTAATAGGATATTGTATGTTGGGGAATTATATATTAATAAATACATGATTAATAGCATGTAAATAGTAGTATGTTAATATTAGAAATTGTATTTATATATATATATATATATATATATATATATAAATAGTAGTATGTTAATATTAGAAATTGTATTTATATATATGTGTATGAGTTTTTAATTAATTTAATTACAAGAAAATCCATATTAACATTGGTATTAGTAAAAAATGCCTGATGAAAGCCTTAAATGTACCCTTAAACCCTTTTAACCGCTTATGTTCGAACTCGGACTGATCTGACCAACAGATCAGTAAGAAACCATCCTACGACTACGAATCAAGTTGTGGGCCCCACCTATACCTTAGATCAGCTTAATCATTACCTAAAATCCTTTGTTAGAGCCTCCAAAGTGGAATGGATGGAGTGGATTTCCCACAAACGTCACATTGCGCCCCAAACCTGCAACGCATGTGCACCACAGGGGATGCACCCGCTGTGCACCGTACCACCTGGAGCGGTCAGAGCTCTCTTGACCCACGACTTCCCGAAATAGAGAGCTCTCTCTCTCTCTCTGCATTTTCGTCAGCAGCGGACGGCGTCCGTTTGCAATGCACTGCGGCCCACCATATGGTCCCCACCTTGATGATCCAAACCGTCCGTATAATAAAGGACGCGTTTGAGACCAAAATAAAAGTTTCACATCAGACTTTCCTGCATTTATGGACACACAAACCGCTCTGCAAAACGGCCCTACAAAACCATATTTCTGAAAATGGCAACTGTCCTCCTTGCCACGAGGGCAATCCGTGTGCTCTCTCCCCTCTCCAATCCCAGCCCTTTAATTCAGCGTATCCCGACCTTTTTTCTGGGAAAATCTCAGCCATCCATTTGCTTAGGACGTTTCTTGCAAAACCAGGGATAGTTTTGGTTTCCACCCACTGTTTGCCAGGATAAATCTGGGACGCCCATTGGCGATCCTACGGCCCTGAGAGCATCTAGGGCTGGATATAAGGTGAGTGGATCGTGTGGCAAATGGACCTCAATCACGTTCTTGCTACAAACGAGAAAAGCCGGCTACCACCTTCTCCATGCGAACCTACCAAGAAAACCTTTGCAAAGCTTCAAAACTCCTCATCTACAAGCCCCAATACACCCCCAGGAATCCTCCCATGCTGTCGGATTAGAGGAGGGAGCCTCCATTCGAGGTTCGCCATTAATGGCGACATCTTCTTCCTCGCCAAGCTGCACCAGTCGTTGAGCCCAACCCGACCATCAGTTACTCATCCAAGGCGTCTATTCCGTAGCTCATTTGATGGTGTCTGATTCCTGTTAATTTCATCAAGATTAGATCAGCGTGTTGGAGGCAATGATCTCATCAAAAAAAATATATATCAAAACTGGTCGGGTGGGTCTGTCTTAAGTCTGACTCGGCTTAAGCTGAGTCGATTTCAAATCCCGGCTATTCAAAGAGCCCTCGGTAGTAAAGGGAAAACTGAGAAAGAAAGAAAGGAAGAACCAGGGAGCAAAGAGAAATAGAAAAAGAAAAGAAAGAGAAAGAAGGGAGTGTGGGTGTGCACGTTCCAACTCCAGGCCAAACTGAGTCAGGTAAACCTTCTTTCCATCTCCTCTTGAAACTCCAAACTAAGCTAAACAAGGACTTCATCAGGTCTTGTTCAAGCTGAAAACGACCCTCAGTTAGGTTGTTATCTGAGCTAAAAAAATAAAAATAAATCAGTCTGGTAACATCTGAAATCATGACTGAAAAATCAGCCTGACAACAGCTGAAATTCTGGCTTGTAAATAGCTGGAA
Organism: Magnolia sinica; assembly: GCF_029962835.1. Lineage (NCBI taxonomy): Eukaryota > Viridiplantae > Streptophyta > Magnoliopsida > Magnoliales > Magnoliaceae > Magnolia > Magnolia sinica. The sequence goes on along the minus strand of NC_080587.1, from coordinate 71,516,735 downwards.
AACTAGGTCTGATAACATGCTAGAAACCGGCTGGAAACCAGTCCGAGATCACGCCAGATCCAGACCGTTTTGGGCTGAGTTTGGCCTCAGACCGGATAGCAGGCGGGCCTTGTATCAAGCTGAAATTGACCCTTGTATCAAGCTGAAAAACAGGCTTTGAGAGGAGCTAAAATCAGGCCTTTCTGGCCCCTGCAACAGACTGAAAATGGCTCTCCAATTGGGCTATTATCTGGGATGAAAGCCAGCCCAAAACTGAGCTAAAAGCATGCCTCAGCTGGGCCATGATACCAGCCTTCAGCTGGTGCGTGAGGTGGGCTGAAACCAGCCCACGTCATGGGCCTAGACTAGCCTCAAAACTGGGCTGAGATTAGACCCAATTCTAGTCAAAAGGGACTGGGCCGTGGTCAGTAAAGTTTGGGCCGCAGCTGACTTCAAATTCCAATGGGCCTCACTGTACAATGCAGTGGGCCGCACCTAAAATCAAAATGCACATGGGCCCCACCATATATACAGTGGGCCGAACTCTGGTCCAGATCTGTGGGTTGAGATCAGCCTTAGTTGGGCTGTAATGTGGGCCATGGGCAGCCCCTATCATGAGCCACATTTTAGGCTGAGAACAGTCCTGGATTTGGGTTGAAATCAGCCCCAGTCCAGGCCTAAAATCAGGCCCAAGATTAAGTCCAGTTCGGGCCTTTGGCAAGGCCAAACTAGAGGCCCAATTTCCTATATTAATGAGCCCTTCAAACCCACACTAGGCCAATTTTTTTTTTTTTTTTTTTTTTTGTATTATTGCCATTATTACTGTTAGGATTGTTAATATTAGTAAAGATTAGCCATTAGTAAATGATCTATACTAATATTAGTTATGGTAGACAAGAATAAAATAAAATAAAATAATATCATTACTAAATACTAGTGTTTTGTTTTGTCACTCTTAAATATTATTATAAATAGTGGATTATAATGTTAATTGTTATCATAATGATTTTTAGCAGCATGTTAGCTAATATTAATACTGTTGTTAATATTAATAATTAGCTTATAGTTACTAGGTTAGCATGGTAAATAAATTTTACATTAATTAGCATTTAAATCCCAGAAATATGAGCCTAGAACTAAACTCTAGGATGAAAATTTTAATTTTACATCAAAATCCTAAGATAAGTAAATTCAAAACCCTAGGCCATGATCTTAAACCTAGGTAGTATGTAGAACTTGGATCTAATTGTACAAGTTCATGATTTGTGATAGGATACAATTCTAAGGGTGCAATTACTTAGCGACACTAGAAGGTGATTCAAAGTATAAGGTGATGATTCTTCCCCTTAAGCTTTCCATCTTCTCATTAGCTTAAGTAATAGTTTTTATTAAAAATTATAATTGATATCTGTCTCTTATAATCACATGTGTTAGCAGGTGGAAATTGAATTGCTATATTGCCTGCTTAATGTTCATTCTATATATTTGTTCATGCTTGTGGATTATTTGTGTATTGCTTGTGGACTTTAAACTGGTACATTAGTGGGAAACCCCCACCTATAAATGTACACCCATACTTGGGATGTAATCTGACTGGTTGTGATTAAAATGGACCTTCAACTTAGTGGTTATTGAGTGGTGGTCTAAATGGATCATTGATGTGGGCCTACCATCCAGGGTTGTTGTGTCCAATGGTTTTTAAGGATGGTCTTTTATCGCATGATTTTGACACTCGCCCTATGAGGCCTATTTTGATAATTGTCCTATGTGGCCTGTTTGATATCGCCCTATGTGGCTTTGTTCTGATATTTTTTCTATATGGTTTCGATGTTTTATACTGTGCAACCATGCGATGGTAAGCCCCATATACTATAATATGATTGGCCACTAGTCGACGGGTTTCCATTAAACATCCTAAGATGGTAGCCTCATGGGCCAGGGATGCTGGTAATGGGACACTATGCTCGAGCCGTCGACCTACGCTGAGCCCTGTACTCCCCGTAGTAACCTTGAGCTTATTCTAAAATGGCTGATTGCAATTGGACTAATAATGACTTGGCCAATCATGCATGCATGGCATACTACGACGGCTTGGATCATTATGCCCATACAATTACGCTGCGTGTTGCGCTAATGACCAGCCGATCAATTTATGATGATGACTTGGATCATTCATGCCCATAAGATTACGCCGCGTGTTGCACTGATGACCAGTCACATCCTTGGGTGACGACCCCATTGCCTGTCTGGATGTTTTTCCTGGGGCACCGACCGTCCGGATAATTTACCCGGGTCGATGATTGATTCATGCATCTATGCATCTAATAAGACTGCATTTACTTTGTTTTGGTTATCTAGATGTTTTACACTATTTCTTACCTAATGCGGCGGTGTGTAATCTTGAGGGGAATTCACACTGAGTTAGCCACTCATCCATCAAATATAAAACCGTACAGGTAGTACAGGTGGCTTAAGTGATATGCATGTTCAGACTTGATAAGGAGCAGGGTACGATCACCAGGAATGCTTGACTGTATGCTTGGAGGAGTTGTGTGATCTTGCGGCTTATATTTTTATGCTTTCTATTATTTCTCATGTATTAGATCATGTAATTCTTGTATTTGTTAATTTTGGAGACATTGGTTTGTATAAGTCATTATGGGCATATTTGAATGATGATGAAATTTTTTCTTATGTCGATTTGTCCACACTACGCTCATTTGCTTACTCTGATAAAAGAAAAATATTATATCTGACCATTCTTTAAAGTTAACACTCGGGTTTCTAGGACACGGGTCATATACTCGGGTTATGAAAACTGGGGCGTTACACTTCCCTAGCTCAATTTCTAGGTTTCCTCCCTAAATTTCGTTGTTGCCTCGCTTAATTCTTAGGTTGCCTCACTCAATTTCTAGCCTCCCTCTCTTAATTTCTAGCCTCCTTCGCTTAATTTCTAACTTCCTCTAGCTGCCCTAGCTCAGTTCCTAGGTTTCCTCGCTGAATTTTCACGTTGTGTAGCTCAATTCCTAGGTTGCCTTGCTCAATTTATAGGTTCCATCGCTCAAATTCTAGCTTCCCTCACTCAATTTCTAATTCCCTCACTGAATTCCTAGGTTGCCTCGATCAAATCCTAGGTTTCCTCGCTGAATTTCAACCTTCCCTCACTCAATTCCTAGGTTTACCTCGCTGAATTCCTACGTTGCCTTGCTCAATTCCTACATTGCCTCACTCAATTTTTAGGTTCCCTCGCTCAATTCCTAGGTTACCTCGCTAAATTCCTACGTTGCTTCACTCAATTCCTACATTGCCTCGATCAATTTCTAGCTTCCCTCACTCAATTCCTAGCTTCCCTTGCTCAATTGATAGGTTGCCTCGCTCATTTTCTAGCTTCCCTTGCTCAATTTCTAGCTTCCCTCGCTCAATTCCTAGGTTACCTCGCTGAATTCCTCCACTGCGTCTCTCAATTCATACGTTCCCTCGCTCAATTTCTACCTTCCCTCGCTCAATTCGTAGGTTACCTCGTTGAATTCCTACATTGCCTCGCTAAATTCCTACGTTGCCTTACTTAATTTTTACCTTTCCTCGCTCAATTTCTACCTTCCCTTGCTCAACTCTTAGGTTGCCTCACTCAATTTCTAGCTTCCCTCACTCAATTTCTACCTTCCCTCGCTGAATTCCTACGTTGCCTCGCTTAATTTCCTACGTTGCCTGGCTCAATTTCTAGCTTCCCTCGCTCAATTTCTACCTTCCCTCACTGAATTCCTACGTTATCTCGCTGAATTCCTACATTGCCTCGCTCAATTCCTAGGTTCCTTCTACCTTCCCTCGCTCAATTCCTAGGTTACCTCGCTGAATTCCTACATTGCCTCGCTCAATTTCCTACGTTGCCTCGCTCAATTTCTAGGTTTCTTCGCTCAATTCATAGGTTACCTCGCTAAATTCCTACGTTGCCTCGCTCAATTTATAGGTTGTCTCGCTCAATTTCTAGGTTCCCTCGCTCAAATCCTAGGTTGCCTCGCTGAATTTCTAGCTTCCCTCGCTTAATTTCTACCTTCCCTCGCTGAATTCTTACATTGCCTCGCTCAATTACTACGTTGCCTTGCTCAATATATTTCTTGCAATTTTATAACATATATAGTTGTCCATAACTACATATAGATAGAAGTTCATGAGAATGAACTGAATGATCCATACTACTATTTCATGTAACACTCACAGTGGACATTTTTGCTTTCTCAGATAGTCTTGGATGTATGGTCCACCTGATTTGTTGTCTAGCCCATTTTTGGGCCAGCTGATTTACAGGGTGTAGCCCATCTGATGCCTAATTATGGATGATTTTCAGGGTAGCCCATCTGACTGACTGAATTTGGATTTTCAAACTTCATCCAATCTGCGATGTGGATGAGTTTTACCGGCTGGTTGCATTGAGTAACTTGATTAATTGATTGTGTGGATTTTCTTGATTAGGTTTGCTCTTATGATAGTGGACAGTGCTACGACTCTCTACAGGACTGAATTCTTGGGAAGGGGAGAACTGTCATCAAGGCAAATGCATTTGGCAAAGTTCCTGAGGAGTCTTCAGAACTTGGCCGATGAGGTGAGCCCTATATAGCCAGTTCTGTTTTCCTCCCCCACTCTTTTTAGGTTGCATTTGGATGCACTATCCATTTGTATCGCAATCATCATCAGCTAAGCCTTATCCCGACTAGTTGGGGTCAGCTGCATGAATCCTTTTCAACCATTCACTCTACCAAGGGCCATGACTTCAGGTAGACCATTCACTCTACAAGAAACTCAATTACAGTTGGTCATTTTGAGTTCATTATTTCAATTCAATTCAAGAATGCATCCAAACATCCCCTTATCAATGCATGTCAGTTGGCTTTTCATCTGCATCTCGTTCATGGAAATGTGTGGGTGTGTTCAATTGTTCTTGGTTACCAAGGACAACATCAATTCACTAGCACTGAAACACAAAGGAGATAGGTTTGTACATATCTCAATTTTGATTTGGGGCGGGAAATGCCCATGCTGACTCCCCTTTCATTGCGTCCCAGCCACAAACTGCCACCCACAATATATTTCTTCCACCACAGTGCGATGTGACTTGTTTGAGTTGAATTTTGCTTGTAATTGTAGAAACAATGTCAGCAGTCAATCTTTTGACCATCTAACAAGCTCTTAGACCTTGGAATTTTCAAAGAGTACGAAAGATACAGATTTGGAAGGCCTCCAACCTAGTCACACCTTTAAACTCTAAAGGGTTTGTGTTGGGTCAGGCAACCCAAGACCTCAATCCGAGCTCAACCTAAGTTTTATCAGGTTGGTGTTTGTATGGCCCAACCCCAAGACCAAAATTGATACATCTTGCCCAAGCCCAACCCAATGTCAGGTCGGTTAGTTGGCTAAAGTAGCTTCTCCTACCCTAAAATCATATATGGTACGTCAAGTAACTAATTTTGGTTTAGAAGATATTCTTGTTATATGAATGAAGAAAGAAATGAAAAAAGAGATTAAAAAAATTTTATATGCTTATATATACATATTTATAAAAATATGTGTTAGAGAAAAATGTAGGTAGAATAAAATTCTCCATGTAAAAAAAGAAAAAGAAAAGAGAGAAAGATATGGTTACGGTTATAGCTACGGTTATAATCCGTAGCCATAGATCGGGGTGGAATCGCGGCATCCGCGATTGATTGTTGATTGGGATAGCGACTTGCGGTGGAATCGCGGGAGCTGCGATTAATCGCGGAGCTATCTCTGTAGCTACGATTTTAATCTGTAGTCATAGAAAACCGTAGCTATAGGTTTTCGATTTTATTTTATTTTTTGCTGTTGTAATCCCCACCGCCTTTTGTGGGTCCCATCATGAGGTCTGTGTTATATCCAAACCGTCCATCTATTTGACGACCTCATATTAAGGCTTGAGACGAAAAATAAGATAGATCTAACTATCAAGTAGACCACACTGTAAAAGGCATTGGGGAATTGAACATCTACCATTGAAACCCTTTTAGGGGTTATAGAAGTTTTGGATCATTATGAAATTTGTTTTTCTTCTTCACCCAGAATTTGAGCGGGCCAAACTAGAATTTGAGCGGGACAAACTGGAAATTGAATGGGCCAAACTGGAAATTGAGCGAGACAAACTGGAAATTGAGCACGTCATACTGGAAATTGGGAAATCGAGCGGGACAAACTAGAAATTGAGCATCATTCAAAGCATTCCTCAGAAGATCCATAAAGTATTCTTTTGGGACACCTCCATAATTTAATAGTGAAATTAAAGTCTTCTTTAGGTACGTTTTCCTTGGTTGGTTGCTAAAAAAGGAAGACAAGTAATTTGGATCAACTCTTCACATCACATTTGTAGATAATCCATAACCGTTACATACAAGCACTAAAAGCAAACAAGGTATTATACTATTATTCACACAACCAATTCGAAGATGGAGAACCCCAACTTCTCACCCTAATAAAATTTCAAATACTCCTAACAAGGATGGAATTTATTCATAGAAGGATTGAAATTCTTCCTACAACATATGATGTGTAATCCTAAGAAAATGGCAGAAACAATACTGGCAAATGAGCTGAGGAGTCTTATTAGGACATGGGAGATTGTCAATGTATATAAAATAATCCTCCACGGGTAATGCTACAACCAATTTACTACACAATTAACAAAGAAGTGGTCACGGATTTATCGATGAACTAATAGGGTTGGTTCATAATGCAGTATCCTAATATTATTCTGATTTTCCATCTGAAAGGATTTGAATCAGAAAAGGTTGGATGTTTGGTCCCTCCAAGACATCCAGCACCAAACTGAGAGACCATTTAGAACTGGTTTATCAGTAATCAGGAGATATTCTTGGCATTCTGGAGGCATGTAGCCCCAAGAGGATAAGCTAGGATGTTCGTTTTAGGAACATTTTCATAAAAATTGAGTAATCTGGTAAATATACCCTAGGTTGTTGGAAACTTATATTAGGCGCATCCCCTATAACTGATGAAGAATCTTGGATATAACCTAGCCCTATAAATGTGGGATCCACCTTAGGTGGTCTAAATAGTTCACATTTTAGCTTTATTGTGCATAGAACAACGCCACAAAGTTCTATGTCTTCTACTACAAGTTTTATGTGTTTATATCGAAAAGCCATTGTTTTATGTTTATGTTTGCAGCTTTTTAGCTTTTCATTATTTTATGTTCAATTGCCAGCAGTTACACCATTCAGGCATTGCAATGCCTGGTAATTGAAATATCAAGTGCATCTAGATGCCCCCAATTCAAATGATCCTGCCTGGTAATCGAAATATTCAATGCATCTAGATGCCCCCAATTCAAATGATCCTGAAGTAATCTCACATAGTTTTGTTTCTTAAAATTCTAAAGACTTACCGTTTATAATTGGTAAAATTGGAGAAGCTATATTGGTGGGTATTTTGAAAGTGGCTTATTTCCCAGGTGATTCATTATGTCAAAGCACAGTTCTAACGTACCTAAAAAAATGCTATGACCAGTTTGATATTTGCCATGTTTCAGGACTTACACATTTGTGTAAGGACAATGGATTTTCAATCTTTTAGAGTTTATTAAATACTCCCACGAGCAGTTGAAGTTGGCAAAGCTAGCCCTTCTCTCATTGTTCAAGTTTGTTCATGGCTCTGGAGGTGGATGGCCCGCTCATTTTCCAGGTTGTCCCGCTTAATTTTCAGTTTGTCTCGCTCAATTTTTTGTTTGTCCTGCTCATTTCCATGTTTGCCCGCTCAATTTCCAGTTTAGTTCGCTGAAATTCTAGTTTGTCCCGCTTAATTTTCAATTTATCCCACTCAATTTCCAGTTTGGCCCACTCAATTTCCAGTTTGTCCCGCTTAAATTTCAGTTTGGCCCGCTCAATTTCTAGTTTGTCCCGCTCAATTTCTAGTTTGTCCTGCTCAATTTTCAGTTTGTCCCGCTCATTTCCATGTTTACCTACTCGATTTCCAGTTTGGCCCGCTAAAATTCTAGTTTGTCCTGCTCATTTCCATGTTTGCCGGCTTAATTTCTAGTTTATCCCGCTTAATTTCTAGTTTGGCCCGCTCATTTTTCAGTTTGTCCCGCTCAATTTCCAGTTTGTCCCACTCAAATTCCAGTTTGTCCAGCTCAATTTCTAGTTTGTCCCGCTCATTTCCAAGTTTGCCCGCTCAATTTCCAGTTTAGCCCGCTGAAATTCTAGTTTGTCCCACTCATTTCCATGTTTGCCCACTCAATTTTCAGTTTGGCTTGCTGAAATTCTAGTTTGTCCCGCTCATTTCTATGTTTACCCGCTCAATTTCCAGTTTGGCCCGCTCAATTTCCAGTTTGGCCCGCTCAATTTTCAGTTTAGCCCACTCAATTTCTAGTTTGTCCCGCTCAATTTCCAGTTTGTCCCGCTCAATTTCCAGTTTGTCACTTCATGGTCATTTCCATGCATTTCACAGGCAATCCCGGCGATTTCGTTTCATTTCACAGTCAATCCCGGTGATTCTGTTTCATTTCACGGTCATTTTCATGCATTTCATGGTCAATCCCGGCGATTCCGTTTCATTTCACGGTCATTTCCATGCATTTCATGGTCATTTCCCTTCACTTCATGATCATTTCCATGCATTTCACAATCAATCCCGATGATTCCATTTCATTTCACGGTCATTTCCATGCATTTCACGGTCATTTCTATACATTTCATGGTCATTTCCATGCATTTTACGGTCATTTCCCATCATTTCACGGTCATTTCCCTTCATTTCATGGTCATTTCCATGCATTTCCTGGCAATTCCCGAGACCTCAACCCAAGCCCAACCCAAGTTTTATCGAGTTGCTGTTTGTATGGCCCAACCCCAAGACCAAACCCGATACATCCTGACCAAGCCCAACCCAATGTTGGGTTGGTCACAGGTTGGTCGGGTTGAGCCCGCCCAACTTTCAGCCCTAAAATTATATATGGTACATCAAGTAACTAATTTTGGTTTAGAAAATATTCTTGTTATATGAATAAAGAAAGCAATGAAAAAAGAGAAAAAAAAATTTATATGCTTATATTTACATATTTATATAAATATGTGTTAGAAAAAAAATGTAGGTAGAATAAAATTCTTCATGTTAAAAATAAAAATAAAAAAAGAAAAAAGAAAAAAGAAAGTGCATAGGAATACGGTTATAGCTACGGTTATAATCCGTAGCCATAGATTGGGGTCGAGTCGCGAAATCCATGATTAATCGCCAATAGGGACAGCGACTTGTGGTGGAATCGCGGGATTTATGATTAATCGCTGAGCTACTGTTATGGCTACGGATTATAACCGTAGTTATATCCATATCCCCCTCCATGCGCCATTACCATTTTGCTTGAACGTCTACCGTTGAAACCCTTTTAGGGGCCACACAAGTTTTAGGTCATTATGAAATTTGTTTTTCCTTTTCATCCAGGTCTTTGTGACCTTATGAATAGATTGGATGGAAAATAAATGTTATGGTGGGCCTTACAAAAGTTTCAACGATGAAAATCAATTTTCCGCTGCTCTGTGGTGTGGCCCAGTTGATCTTTGGATATGATTTTCTTTTTTTTTTAATAATGCTCCGAAATGATCTCGAAATATGGATGAACGTTGTGGATATAATAAATACATAGCTGTGGGGCCATGTAACTTTGATCTCTTTTAAGCCTTTCGTACAACTCTCAGTTGGAGGAGCGTCAGCCCTCGTCTTCGCAGTGAAAGGGAGGGGTAGTTTCGTCCTCAAACTCGCTGCCCGCACGTGCTAGTCTAAGTTGGTAACTTAAGTTTGTACTCTATAAAAACCGCTGGGTAAAAGGTTTTGTCTACAGTGGTCATTTTCTCCAAGTGAAACCGTCCAACGGCGTAAACTTTTTTAATATATTAAAAAAAAGCCGGTGATGTGGCACTTACAGCGACGTGTAACGTATAACTGGTACCCAATACGCGCTACTGTCCATCTATTTCAAAATTGTAGACTGTCCATCTACCCAATATGTGGCCCACCCAGTTGACGGATCCGGTGTTATACACGAGGGATACTCAGCTGTCAATAAAACGCTGTATCTTAAGTCAAGATACACAACCGTCTGCGTTGGGAAAGTTACAGAAATGGAAAAAACCAACTTCGGACAAAACAAGGCGATCTGCAGCCAGCTTTAAATTTCATTGAATTCAAAACGTATTTGAAATATTTATCCAATTCGATTAAGAAAAACGTCACCATCAACGTAACCAAGCCCGTCCTAAGAGGGCCAACGTGATGTGTGGGAAATCCACACCGTCTATGCATTTTCACGTCTCATTTTAGATTACATGGCAAAAAATGAGGCAGATCCTTGTTACAAATGGGCCACACCATGGGAAAGAGCGGTGCTGATGACACCTACTGCTGGCCCACCATGAGATTGTGTCATTATCCTGTGCTCTATGAGGCCCACCTAGATGTAAGTCTTTTATCCACGCCGTTCATCACTTTTCTCAGATAATTTCAAGGTATGTGTGTAAAAATGAAGTAGGTCCCCACCTCCAGTGGACCACACCAAAGGTAGCTGTAGTGATAACAACACCCACCGTTGAAATTTGGATTACGGATCCTTTGTTTGCGTCAAGCTGGTTGTTGCAATCTAATTCGACCGAGTGATGGGGGAAAAAAGCAGGAAGGTCGTGGTTGGGGCAAACAGAGGATCCGGACTCATCTTCGACGCGGATCGCCACTTATAATAATATTGGAGTGCTCGCTGTTTCAACGAAACACAGCCGATCGCCAGTTACAGTAATATTGGATTGCTCGCTGTTTCAACTAAACACAGCGGATCACCATCACTGGATTGCTCGCTGTTTCAACGAAGCACAGCGGATCGCCAGTTACAGTAATATTGGATTGCTTGCTGTTTCAACGAAACACAGCCGATCACTACTTATAGTAATACTGGATTCAGGGGTCTTCATCTCTTGGAAAGACTTAAGCAACAGGGTGATGAGCGGTCTATCTCTCACCTATATAATGCCTCCCTACCTATTCTCTTCTTACATCATCACAAATCCCCCCAAACCAAATCAAATGGATCGCCTCCACCTCTCCTCTCTTACTAATAAACTCTTTCCATTTCCAATCTTCTTCTCCATTCTCCTCTCTATTTCGATCTTGTTCATATCTTTTCTCTCGATGTAGGCAACAATACCCATTTCCTGTTCTTCCATGTTGTTTTTGAATATTATGATTTTTCTTCTTCTGTTTTGACAGTGGACAGGTATCAAATTCTCCGTGTCAATCTCTATTGCTGCGTTACTGTTGTTATTACTATTATTTTAACAATACCCGTATCCTATTTTGTACTGTTTGCTTATGGATTTTGTGAGATTCTTTTGTGTAATACCCCGTACTTTATAGTACTTGGGTGTTACCAAGGAAATCTAAACCAGTTTATACGTATGTGAAAATACACGTAGCTTCCCTTGCATATCAATATCTAGTGATTCTAGATTCATCAATCTCAATCCTCTAGTACAATATTTCATATATCAAGCCATCCATTTGATTGATTTTCAAAATAGTCCAGAGACATCTATCTTAAGATCGCAATGACTTCGATAGAAGCATCAAACCATCCAATCATATTTAATAAGTGTGTGTGTGTAATTTTTATATTGTAAGTTTTCCATAAATTTAGATCAGAAGAATTATGGATGCATTATTCGTCAAATAAATAATGTATGAAAATGTGTTGGAATAGAGTGATATGTATATAACTAACGTATATAAAATATTATGAAAATAATATTATAATGAGTAATAATTTTACAATATATAATTAAATTTAAAATATTAATGAAGTATTAAATATCTTTTATAGATATGAATACAAAAATTTCTAAATGTTTTACTAAAGTTATATATTATTTAAAAACGTGATTTTAAATATGATAATGTACAAATTTCAGTTCATATATATATGTACAATATGATATTGTAAATTATGAACTATATATTAATAAATATGTGATCAATAGCATATATATAATAGTATGTTAATATTAAAAATTATATTTATATATATGCATGAGATTTTAATTATTTTAGTTCCAGGTAATATACAAGGGTAACGAAATCTATATTAATATTATTAATAAAATTATGAAAGCCTTACAAATGGCCCTTTTAGGACCTTTTAACCGTTGACGTCCAAATTCGAAATCATCTGACCATTAGATTGACGGAAAATCACCATTAGGACTAAAAATCAAGTTGTGGGCCTCATATGGACATTCAGCAGCCTGATCTTTGATCCTGGCCTGCTTGGGGACTTCCAAATGGAATGGACGGAGTGGATTTTCACAAACGTCTCGGTAGACCCCACACCTACGTCGCATGTGCACCATAGAGGATGCACTCGCTGTGCACTGTACTAGCCGGAGTAGTCAAAGCTCCTTTGACTGAGCTTTCTCTTAAAAGAGAAAGTCTCTCTCGCTTCCCTGATTTCTCCAGCGAACGGACTGACGTCCATTTCGTTGATTGGTGGCCCACCACCTGTGGTCACGCGCATGATCCAAACCGTTCACAACCTCAAGGGAATTGGTCCTACCAATCCCTGTAAATCTCAGGTGCTGGATGGCATCCGTGAGCACACGATGTCGGCCACAAATCAGACCTACAAGCACATTATTTCCAGAAATGGAAACTGTGCTTTGTGTAAACGCTGGCGATCCACGTGAACCAGCTAGGGATGATCTAGGCCATCCCAAAAGAAACCATCTCAGCCATTCATCCCCTTTTTAGAGGCTAGGGTTTTGGGTAGAAAGCTATCAACCGAAAAAACAGCCCTCCTTTAGCCGTTTTCTTCTCCTTCCGAACCTACCGACCAAACGGCTCTCCATTCCATCCATTCACCCAGCTCTGTTACACCCCTAGAAACCCCCCCATGTTGGAAGATTAAAGAAAGAAGCAGCAGGAGAGAGACTGTCATTAACGGCACCTTTCTTCTCCGCCCGCGTTACCATAGCTATTGTGATTATTAAGCATGTTTAGCCATTAGCATGGGTTATGTGAGCTAATATTAGTTATTTCAACCATTAAACAATATGTATTAATATTTATGTATCATTCCTAGATGATATCCTTGATGATGGATCACACTATCCAATACCATCATAACGAATGTTTTTGCTACATTAGGTAAAATGGATTATAACACTAACGTTAATAAATACTTTATAATTACTAAATTAATACTAATTTCACACCAACTAGGGTTCAAATCCTAAAACCTAGCCTAGACCTAAAATCTAGGATAAAATCCTAAACCTAAGTAATTTAAACCTTAAGACAACACTTTAAACATAAATCGTGTGTTAGATTTGGGCTAATTATAGAATTTCATAATTCATGGTAGGTCGTGGTAACTATTATTGTGGCTAGGTTCGTTATTGATAATTATAACTAATAACATTGGAAAGTATTTATCATTTTCCTTATGAAATTAGTGTAATACTTCACTTTTAGTAGTAGCCCTTATTATATTATCATTGGTAAATATTTTGTTGATATTACTTGTATTGTTTAATAGAATAATAGTCATTATAAGAAGATTAGATAATGTTGGTATATCTAGAAATGAACTTATGAACCACCATTATTAATATTAATGGATTAACACTCCCATCATGAATATTATTGACCCGTTGCACAGTATTAATGGTAATAATAATAATAATAATAATTTAGAATTCAAATCCTAGAATCTAAGGTTAGAACTAAACTCTAGGATGAAAGCCTAAGTAATCCAAGCCCTAAGTTATATTAATCTAGACCATGGATATTTTGTAAAACATTGATCTCACATACAACTTCACAATTCATGGTAGGATTCGATTCTAAAGGTGCAAATGCTCACTAGTAACATCAGTTGGCAATTCAAAGTGTAAGGTGATGATTTTTTCCCTTGAGCTTTCCATTTTCCCATTAGCTTAAGTTATAGTTTTTATTTCAATTTATAATTGATATCTCCATTCTATAACTACATGTGTTAATTGTTGGAATTGAGTTGCTACATAGCATGCTTAATGTTTATCCTGTATATCTTCTTATGTTTGTGGACTACTCGTGGATTGCTTTTGGAACTTAAACTGGTACATTCGTGGAAAACACCCACTTATAAATGTACACCCATACTTGGGATGTAACTCGACTGGTTGTGATCGTAATGGACCTTTGACTTAGTGGTTATTGAGTGGTAGTCTAAATTGATCTTTGATGTGGGCCTACCATCCAGGGTTGTTATGTCCAATGGCTTTCAAAGATGGTTTCTTATCGTATGGTTTTGATATTGGCCCTACGGGGCTTAGTTTTAATATTAGCCCTATGTGGCTTAGCTTTTAATATTCACCCTATGTGGCTTTGTTTGGTATTTTTCCTTATATGGGTTCGATGTTTTATCTGTGCAACTATGCAATAGTAAGCCCCATATACTGTAATGTGATTGGCCACTAGTCGACGAGTTTCCATTAAACATCTTAAGATGGTAGTCTAATAAGCCGGAGATGGTGGTATGAGACTTATGCCGAAGCTGTCGGCTTACGCTGGTGACGAACCCTTGTAGCGACCTTTGAGTTTATTTAAAATTGTTGTTTGTAATTGGACTAATAATGGGTTGGCTAATCATGTATACATGGCATAGACCAGTATTTATTGCTATCGTACGTGATGTACGTATTTGTCCGATTGGATGTTTTTCACAGGTCGTTGATATCCGACTGGATGCTTTTCTCAGGTCAATGATTGCATGGGTGACGAGCCCACTGTCCACACGGATGAACATCCCGGGGCGATGACTGCATTCACGCATCTATGCACATAATAAGACCTGTATCATGTATTATTTTGTATGTTTGTTTTATAACTATGCTTACCTAATGTGGTAGTGTGTAATCTTGAAGGGAATTCACACTGAGTTGGCCACTTATCCACCAAATATATAACCGTACAAGTAGTACAGGTGGCTCATATGATATTCACATTCATGTTGGTGAGAAGTAGGTTATAGTTGAAAATGGTGCATGATTCTATTTGCTAAAGGTTGCTACAGAATTTCACAGTTCAAGATTGTTGCAATTTACCTTGTTTCACATATAATGTTATTACATTTTGTATTTGTAAGAATGGATACATTGGTTTGTATAAGTCATTATGGGTAGCTCTTATATATTTAAATGATAATGTAAACTTCCTTTTATGTTTGATTTGTCCATATTATGCGCTCATTTACTTTGAATTTAAAAAAAAAAATGTATACTCGAATTTGACCATCCTTTAAGGTTAACACTCGGGTTTTTGGAAAACGGGTCATATACTTGGGTCCTGAAAAGTTGGGGCGTTACATTTTATCATCTGGAGGTATTGATTTCTCTTCTTCTATCTGCACTGTCTTATTAGGATGATTTACGGAGAATTACTTTGGCTGGTGGTGGTGGAGGTGACGAGACTTTGGGGCTATGTACATGATCTTGTGTCTTGCCTAAATCATCATCTATTGCAGACCACTTTATAAAGGTATAATAACAGGAAGTGGACCTTATGTTGGCATTTTCTCATTACCTATATAGAATCATATCATGTCTGCATACTCAACGCATTTGGTTAATTGCAAAACCCACCGCTAGAACTATCTATTGATAGTTCATTTATCTCTGAAAAAAATGAGATTGAAGAAGGTGACGATGGCGTTTGGAGCGTTGTTGGGGGCAAGGTTAGAGAAAACTCTCATTCCCAAGACAATTCCCATATGCGAAGTTTAAAATCATGAGCAAAGAGTTAAAAAAATTAAAAAATTAAAAAAAAAAGAAAAAGATAAAGAAGATAGCCAAAGAATGAAATTAGATAATTTTAAGATTTGAACTGTAAAAACATATAATTTTATCAGCAACCATTGTGTGATTGCTACTTCTAATCTAACCCGAAATGGGAGACTGCACTTGGGTGCACTTATTTCCATGCTCGATTTTTCTGAACTAACAGTTCTACTGAATTACATGCATCTTGTCGCAGGAATTTCTCCCTGGATTTCGTTTTACTAGATGCGCTTGGTCGTTCTGTACACAAGGAAATTGAGGTCCTTATCTCCTATTTTACACTGAGCCGTGATTGGGATATCAATTCCAGATATTGCTTCTATTTTTATATAACCGTTGTTGTTCCTTTTTTAATTATTTTATTATTTTATTATTTATCAGCTTGTTGCTTCACTTGTATACGCCGACAATGGAGCGCCAGTGGAGAAGCCAAAGGAGGAAGCTGAAGCTCCTCTTCTGACAAGCTACGATGGAGTTGAATTGCCTTCAACCGACCGACCCATCAAACTTCTTCATGGCCGTGCATCCTTCAAGCTAAAAATATCTCAGGTGATTACCATGAGAAATCATTGCACCGGCGCAGATCCACTCAATTCATTACCTAACAACTGTCCCATAATCCTGATAACAGGGATTGTTGTTCTTGGAAAGGCATCACGTGCGATGGTGTCACTGGTCACATGACCAGTCTCGACCTCAGCGAGATCAATCTCCCCAGTCGGATTGATTTTGCAAGCTTCTTTCGTCTTCAGAGCCTGCAGAGGTTCAACCTCGCTTCCAATCAATTTGATGGCTCTACAATCTCATCTGGGTTTGAGCAGCTCACCAGTTTGAACCATCTTAACCTCTCTTGGTTGCATTTTTTGGGCCAAATCCCACCGGAAATCTCCCGCTTGACCACTTTGGTGTCCCTCGATCTATCTTACAATGTATATGCCAAACATTACAATGATACGTATCTTGAATACCTGAAACTCGAAAACTCAAGCATCGGAGCATTCGTCCAAAATCTGTCCAGTCTGAGAGAACTCCATCTCAGTTGGGCAAACATCGCGGTTCAAGGTAGCGAGGGGAGCTTGGCCTTATCCTCGGCACTCCCTCTTCTTAGCAAGTTGAGCTTGACAAGCTGTGGTCTTTCAGGCCCCATTCATTCTTCCATTTTCATATTGCCAAACCAACAATACTCCCTAGGAGTTGTCCCTATCCCACACTGGATTATGTAGCAACTTAGAGGATTCATTGGGTAATTCCAAAATTGTCCCCATGTCCAAATTGTTAGAGTCCAAAAGAGAACACCCATTCCTGCTCCATATCCAACTCCAAACCCAATTGCCATGAGTTTCCAATCATATTTGCTTTCCAATTGTGCCACTGGTAGTGAAATCATTGCTCGTGCTCAATATGTCCCACAACCATTTCACAGGCCAAATTCCAATATCATTTGGGAACATAAAGGCTCTTGAGTCATTAGATATGTCACAGAATAATTTGTCAGGTGAGATCCCATTGCAGCTAAACAAGTTAACGTTCCTTGCAGTGTTGAACCTTTCGCACAACCTCCTTGTAGGAAGCATACCTCAAGGTCAACAATTCAATACATTCACTGTAGTGTTTTTCTCTTCCCTCCTTTTCTCTTCCTCTCTTATCTTTGCTAGTGTCAGTAACAGCAAGGCCTTGTCAATCCAACACCAATGCATTGAACACCACTTCTCTGTTTTGCTCCACTTGAAACAGGGCTTTTACTTCTCTTATCAGTACACCAAGACTATACCCCCTTCTTGGAATCCTGATAACAGGGATTGTTTTTCTTGGGAAGGCATCACGTGCGATGGTGCCACTGGTCACGTGACTAATCTCGACCTCAGCGAGCTCCATCTCCTCGGTCACGTGACCAGTGGCACCATCACACGTAATGCCTTCCCACGAACAACAATCCCTGATATCAAGATTCCAAGAAGGGAGTCCAGTCTTGGTGTACTGAGTAGAGAAGTAAAAGCCCTGTTTCAAGTGGAGCAAAGTAGAGAAGTGGTGTTCAATGCATTGGTGTTGGATTGACAAGGCCTTGCTGTTACTGACACTGGCAAAGACAAGAGGGGAAGAGAAAAGGAGGGAAGAGAAAAACACTACAGGGAATGTATTGAATTGTTGACCGTGAGGCATGCTTCCTACAAGGAGGTTGTGTGAAAGGTTCAACACTAACACTGTGAAGAACGTTAACTTGTTTAGCTGCAATGGGATCTCACCTGACAAATTATTCTGTGACATATCTAATGACTCAAGAGCTTTTATGTTCCCAAATGATATTGGAATTCGGCCCGTGAAATGGTTATGGGACATGTTGAGTACGAACAATGACTTTACTATCACTGGCACAATCGGAAAGCAAATATGATTGGAAACTCATGTCAATTGGGTTTGGAATTGGATATGGAGCAGGAATGGGTGTTCTCTTTTGAACTCTAACAATTTGGACAAAGGGACAGAGAATACAATAAATTTATTGATAAGATGCTTTTGTCGATTTTTCCTTCTGCTAGCATTTGATGTAACGAGTGGAGAAGCAGGGGCTGTGGACTTTATTAGTAGGAGCCGCTGGTTGTAGCTCTTCAGGGTGGGGTAGGCTTTTTCTTTTCTCATCTTGTGTTTGCTTACACTGATATTTGGTAGGTGAGGCCCGTTTTCACATTGTGGAGCCCACCTGTTATCTTTGGATTGTACACCCTCTATTCATATATATACAAAAATAGTGTTTTAAAAAATAAGAATAAATAAGAAAGAGAGAGAGAGAGAGAGAGAGAGAGAGAGAGAGAGTTGCATATGAAGGTATTCTTATGAATAAGAACTTCACCTCAAATCCACACATGCTGGAACGAAATGATATTTGCCAATAAAGCACCTGTGTGTGTAAATCGTCACCGTCCAACTCACAAGCCGCCTTTCCAAAGGGCGCACTCCAAACATCGCACCAATTGCGATGATGGTCATGAAAATATGAGCACAGAAGGCACGAAAGTTCAACTAATGCTGTTTGGGGGCTTATAGACGTCGAAGAGGCAATGACCATGGATTGGATGGTTCAGATCTATGGGCATGTGCAATAATCAAATGGTGGAGATAATCCATGTCAGCCGGACCAGGTTCTTTGAGTAGAGCAGAATTGTTAGCTTATAAAAACTAGGACGGAGATCTTTGCCAGTCAGATGGCCAGGCCTTTGGTGGTGGAAGGCGGCTCCGGTAACGTGAAGCATGCCCCAAAAAACTCTGCTCAGGCAATCTCGACCATCTGATTGGTGGCGATCAAATGGACGAACAATATTGTCACCCCAAATGCTCCACTTCCAAATCTTGATCGCCGAAATTGCATTACCGACATTCATCTGCTTCGCAACAATATCCAACCAAATTTGGATTTGGAAGACATCCAAACACCGTACTGTTATAAGAGAGCCTGATGCCTGGTTCCTTTCATTTCAATTCTCAATTAAGAGGGATTGTACGATTCTTTAGGCTTCCAGTTTATACATGTGGAGCCCATGTTTCCATGATCCAGACCGTTGGTCTGAAGTGACGGGCCAATGCGGACCATGCCCAAAAATCAATACTCATATAGGCCGATCCATTGGTCGGCTTTTTAACTTGAATGTGGATAGCTGATGTACCCATTTTTAAATAGAGAAGCTAGGACTGACCTGTTGAGTAGATTTTTGGGGCATGGCTCATCCAACCTGTTGCAAACACTCCCATGGTCTCAATCACTGACCCAGGCCCCATTTGTGCATATCCATCAGATAGTTCTTCTCACCTTAAAATAGTAAAACACATTCACATCTAATCAATCATAACAACGGTCCATCAAGCATATACCTTATGCAACTTTTCGGATTTTTTCAATGCTGTGTTTTTTGAGTTATAACAGAAAATAATACCCCCCTTAAAACCCAAAAATCCCACAACTGATTCAAGCTGACTGGATTATTTCCATGATTATTCAATACAGATTTTAAGCTATGAGGAAGAACACACCAAAAACAAAATTTTATTGGATCGGATTGTTTTCTAAATTTGGGTTTTCTTTACATGACAATAGAATTTATGATGCATGAAAATCGAGACAGGAGACCCCTCGGCATGTAGCAGGCAAATGTTTCCTCCCCGACCCTGCCAAGACTCCCTGTGAGAGTTGGACATCGATTCCGCCAACATGCATGTGGGTGCAAGATCCAAGCCATTCATCAAGTTGGCGCCATCATTTGTCTAGTAGCCAGCGAGCATATACATGTTGATATGCGCTGTTGGTCAATTCCTTCTACTTTGCGCTTTTCATTTCAGACCATGCAGGATACACAGCGGGGCCTACCTGCTGAACAGGGGAAGAGTAGAATTTGAAACTGCTGAGTGGCCACTGCATTTTTCTTCCTTCTGTTGCCTTGAAAATCTGATTGGAAATCCTGCAGGGAGTCAAATCCAAATGGTCACAACTCACAAGTTGGAACTATGCATAAATAACAAGAAGTAAGCAGAAGCTTATTTAAGCAATGAAGTATTCCAAAAACTTTAAGCCCATGTTTGAATGTGTACATGAATTGTGAATCAAATCGTGTATGTTCAGTTAAGTGAAAGAGGCAGTGACCAGCGGTAATGATGCTTCTTACAATTCATAATGAGAAAGTAGCCCTCGAATTCCAATTGCGTTTCTTTTGAGTCTTAACTTGAAAGTTATGCTTTGGAGACCGGAACCTCAATATGGTTGCTGAGAAGATCACAATTTGGTTGTTTATAGTTAACTAGATTAACAAATGCAGCAATATCGAAAAGTGCATGCAAATGTGCTCCAAGAACACATGCATATTATCAAAACTCGACAAAGAGCTAACATTTCACCAGTAGTAGATGGGACATCAGGATAAATGGTACTTCAAGAACTCATTGAAGCGACTCAGAGGATCTATGAGTAAAACATTAAAGCAAGAGCATCTATAAAAGGAGAACAGAACTGGAAATTCTTAAATATTTGTTAGAATAGATTAGAGTATTCTTCCTAGATTATGGTATTCCTATATTTGTTAAGATGTGAATCTACTAGCATCTCTCAAGATCTCCCACAAGAGACTACATTATGGAAAGTACAACTTGTTTATTTCTATGAGAATAACATCAATATATAGAAGAGATGGGAGATCTTGAGAGATGCTAGTAGATTCACATCTTAACAAATATAGAAATACCCTAATCTAGGAAGATTACCCTAATCTACTCTAACATCCTCCTTGAAATTCAATGTGCTCTTTAAGTAATTTGAGTTTGAAAGGTATGATAACCATTGATTCAAAAGGCAAAAGACAAATTCAATGACGACATGAGGTGAGCATGAGGCAATAAAAAGACAAAGTAGTGTGAGGCAAGTAGACACTTCCGCTGACTTCTGCGCAATGTTCGAAGTATTGGTATCACTACAAGTTTCGATGGCCGGATGTATGCACAATATCGATGTCACTGATAATATCACCAATAACCAAAAAATGCAGGAAAGCATTGGGAAAACATGGAGAAAGTTGTGGAATTTTTCAGCAAAACTTCAAGAGAAGCTAAAATACACATATTTGCATATTTATGAATAAAAAAGTTGTGAAATGAATGTATACATAATAATTTTCCATTCAATGGAACCCTAAAAGCATGTGTTATTATAAGAAATCCATCCAACCATCCAACCTTCCATCCACACATCCATTGATAATTCAAAATATCGAAAACACGTTATATTTTGCCGAGAAATTGTCGACAATTGGAAAGGAAACGAAAAATTGTGGTCTCGATATCACTCATGTTGTGATAATGATAACATCGTGATATTATCAATCATATCCTCTACGAACGTTGCATAAAACCATGCGCCCATAAAAAAAAAACATTTTCAATAAACAGATTTTTAGCGATATCAATACATTAGCAATATCATCAAAATATTGTTGATACACTAGCAATACAAGCGACACCCGGAATTTACATAGTTAAATATATTAACGATACATTGGCGATACTTAGTGATACATCATTGATACATGGAATTTCTGATACTACTAATGTTATCTGTATTGCCAAGCCAGATATACAAATAATCTCAAGGATATTTCGATAATATAGGGGACATCTCAAACAATGCTTCTATGATATGAACCATTGCCACTTCAATGACTAACAAAAGATCTAGTTGCACTTCTGGTGATTGGGATTTCACCCATTGCTCTTCCAGTAGATACACTCCTGATGGCTAAGAGTTCAACTTTTGCTCTTCCAATGGCACTAAATGCTTCAACCTGTCCAATCAAAATGCTATCAAAATGCCCGGCACAATAATGTCTGATTCAAACACCCGACGCAATAACAAATCCGATCAAATGCCTGACACAAAAACGAGTTTGGTCCATATGCCCCACACATGCAAGTCCAGTCCAAAACACCCAATACAAATGAAACGCATATTGTCAAAAGGCCTATTAGGAAGTAGATACAACTATTGTATATGTCAAATCCACTCTGTCAATCAGGAACAATGCATAATTGCACATAAAACTCAAAGTTCACACATCATGGCCTGCCTAAGTTTTAGACCAGGCTGATCCATACCTGGTGAACAATTTTGGTGAAAGATACACACCATGATGGCCCCTTCCAAGGCCTATGGTTGGGTCCCATCCCCATTGTTCCCTATAATATGGCCCACCAAAGTTATTGATATGTACGGTTTTCCGGTGCATGGTCTACAATCGAGGAGCACAACTAGTGAACGGAGTGGATTTCAAATATACAACATGGTTGGCCCAAAAAGCTTGGGTGTATCATGTGTTGTATAAAACAGTTGATGTAGATGATTCCAATCCTTTTGATGCGTTGCACTCATGGTCTTATCTATTCCATCTAAACTATGGGGCACCACTAGGGATAGAACATCTTTTGAACTAAAATTGGTCGAGCAGTTTTAACCATTCATTTATGGATATCAAGTAGACAGTTAAAAATAAAATAGCTACTGGTCATGATCTCTTTTTTAATTTATCTTTCATCACTACCCATAACGATATGGAATTACAGAAGCCATCTTGAATTTCCAGAGATTAAATAGAAATGCAAAATTCAAGTTCTATGGTGGCCACCATGTAACTGATAATAGAATAAAAATTAAAAGAAAAAAATAATTACGAAGTACCTTCAGCTGCTAGTCATCGATTTGTTTAATTAAAAGCATGTGCATCTGCGGTCCAAACTACATCTTTCAAGGCAGCTGAATAATTCTCATAGAACTGCATGTTCCAATAGGAAAATATATTAAAAAATATAAAAACCATCGGTCAGTTTGATTGTTAGGTTAGTCAGTTCATGTGCGAGAGGTTATAGGAGCGACCGAGTTTCAAGTTGACTCAATGAGTTCTAGAATGGGAAAATGAATTTTCCAATGCATTACCACAGTAGATTGCAGAATCCTCCCAATTTTGGGGCCAATTTCAATTAACTTCTGGGGTTTCTGAGAAAGGAGGTTTCAAGCCTGCTTTTGTGGTCAACTCAGCAAAATGAATCAGATTGTTTTTGGTCAAGTCAGCATTTTAGCACCTATTTTATCGAGCAAGAGATAAGATGGAGGTTTGTAGAGTGCATCCAAATGCACAAGATCAATTGACGTTTGGACCAAAACAGCATTTAGGACTCAAAACCTTTTGCAGGGTGCATCCAAACAGGCCCTTAGTCTGAGACAATTAACCAATATAATTTTTAAAAAACTAAAAAAAAAAAAAACAAAAAAACAAAAAAACAAAAACAAAAAAAAAAAAAAAAACAACAACAACAAAAACAAAAACAAAAACAAAAGCCAAATTGCCCATTGACAATGAAAATTCTGGTTAATAACAGAAGGACCATCTAATTTCCTAAACCATGTGGTACCAGATGATTCTCACCAAATGTTGTGAATTTGGTAAATTCCAAAGTTTTCCCTGCAATACTTGAGATTTTATGGGGCAAAAACAGAAAATAATAATAATGATTATTATTATTATCCTTGAGTGAATGGAATGCCCCAGAAAAAATCAAATTAGGAAGAGAAATATAATGGCTGCTTGCAGGAGTACCCTCGAGAGAGAGAGAGAGAGAGAGGCACCAACGTGACATGCATGCAAGAACCAAGCTGTCCATCAGGTGGGACAAACATGTATGGAAAAAAAAAAAAAAAAAACAGTTGAACAAAATTGCACAACAGCCCATATTTCAATATGCGTATGGGTCCCACTTATAAGCAAGACCAACCAGACTTTTCGACCACAACACAAATGGTGGGGCCCACCTGATGAGCAACCCGGATCTTGCATGCACATCCCATGTTGGCATATTTGGTGAGCTAGTACTCGTATATCTAAAATGCTTGTGCCAGAAGGTTGTAAAATACCATTTGCCTTCTCAGTTTGTAAGGGTGGTTGCCTTCATTGACCAGAATAGTTGATACTACTGGCCCCACTATCGATGGCCCCCCAAGCAAGAAAATGAGCAAATGAGCAATACCCTATCAAACTCAAGTGTGTCACCTCCTGCTTTCTTCATTTCGACCACAGATAACAAAGGCGAGACTTCAAAAACCTACACAGATTTTCATCAAGTATCAAACAAAGAGATATCAGCAAAGAAGTGAGGGGGGGGGGGCAGGTGTCCTGATTTGAAATCATGTTGAGTAAATAGGGTCCAGTTAGGTCGGGTTGCGGGTCAAGTACAAAGAAATTCAGGTTGGGTTTGGACTGGGCCCCTTGGATTGGAATTCAAGTCCAAACCAGTCGCAGGTTCGGTCTTCTTGTGGCCGGTCAAGCTCGGGTGAACCCTCAAACCTGACCCAACCTGCCCGAGTTGCACCCCTATGTGCAACCCTAGTTTGTGTAAATTTTTCAGAACACCCTAAATTTCAGAAGTTGAATAAAGTGACCCAAGCATTACAAAACATAATTAAAATGAGAACGGTTTTTGTTCTGTAGTATGGAAACTTTGAAAACCGCTCTATAAACCAGTCACAAAAACAGTTTGACAGGAAGCTGTATGTATGACTTTTTTGAAATTGCACACAGTAGTTGTACAAGAGTTCCTCAGAAGTGCATGGCAGACACATAAATGATTTGCACCACGCATCTGGGAGGGCCCACCATATGCATGGCCCGAAAAGAGGACAGCTCGATGTTTTAAACCACTCAATCCGAACAAGTTCTCAATTACACAGTGGTTCATCAAATAGGGGGTCTACCTGGGCTCTTTTTCTTCTTTTTTTTTGGCCATGAACCATCAATTGTGTAGCCGGCCAGGCAAACATGGGTCTTGTACATGTGACCACATCCCCACAGGAACTCTCATGTGTACTACGGTTTGCAATTAGCATACCACTGTAGAAGATAGATTTGGGACTATATAATACAGGGGAAGTTATTTGAAGCAGTGGCATAGGATGATGCTTGACATGCAGGCACTCAGAAATTTTACATGTGGCATACATTAACTCAATTAAACTGACTAAATTATGGAACCCACTGCTTCTAAGAAACTGTCTGAAATCATTTTGGTTGAACAATTCTAACCTTGATTCATAAACGGTTGTTAGTAGAAATAGGACCTTTGGATATTTTTCATTTTAACTATCCACTAAATGTCCACCAATCTGATAGCCACATAATCAAATATACTTAATTGTTGGTTCATGATACATCTAATCTGGGACACGTAATTTGGCCTTGAATTACTTGTACGCCACATGCAATTTCTAAGTAATTAACATGTGCCTGTGTATCATCCATCACACTCACCAGAGTATCAAAGCTTTTCTCATAATACAATGCAATTTCTTTCAAGTCTTGGGTAGGAAAAGTTCCAGATACTGCTTAAATAACAAAAAATTACATCAAAATGAAACAGCTAAAATTAAGAAATATACATTATTCCCACTGTAGAGATCTAATGAAAGATCATCAAATGCAATGCTCTGGCACTTTTGGTTTTTCAGTTTGCACAAGTGGGGCCCATGTTGAGGATCTAAACACCTGATATTATGGGCCCCACTGCAGATGGCCCATGCGCTAAAGACCTCCCACATTGGGAGAATCCCAACCTCGAAAAAATACAACAATGGTATCCATTTAACCAAAAGAAGGCCAAATAATCTACCGGTCGGATCTTCGCAGCTGAGGGAATTTTGGTGCATAGGCCACTCATGGCGAAGCCCATCATATCAACAATTTGGATCACCGAACCATTGGCCGCACTTGTACAGAATGAAAAAACCTGAAGAGCATTGTACAACCTTTCTACCCAGGCATATTATAGTACCTCTATGCATATTCCTAAGGACGCCTCAAAAGATTTATTTTTTTATTTTTATTTATTTATTTGTCAATTTAGGGGCATTTCTATTAACTCTTGAATCTCAAGTAGGTTTGAAAACATTTCTTCCTAGAGAGGCTTCAGTAGTTTTCCTCAAATAAATAAAGATCATCCACCCACCTCTGTAGAGATAGTGAGATGTCCTTTCCGACCCAAGTCACGTCCTTCTTGCCTCATCTTCACCTCATCAAGCATAACACAAATAAGTATACAACATTCAATATGCATCATATTTTCCAGAGCATTGACACAGCAAACAGTAAAAATTCTCTTTCCAACACTAAGGGTCCATTTGGATAGGGGATCCTACAAAATTGAGATTAAGCATAATCCTGATTTTTCTAAGCCCCACACCTCAATCTCAGATTTGTTGCCATAAAGTCGCAATTTCCTCCTCATAAGTGAGATTGCCCAAGTTTGAGGGAAAAAAAAAAAAAAACTGAAACACGCTAATTGCAATGATGCGAAGGAAAGCATCATTTTAATGTGGCGAATCTGATGTGGAGGGCATGGGACTACCATACACAGGATTACCCAAACGGACCCTATGTGTTTCCAATGCATCACCATCTTAGCCTTTCTCTAAGCAACTTGGACTTGGTGTTCCAAGGTAGATTGGTAATTGGGCTACATGGTATGGGTAGTCCTTTAAATCGTCCTTGACTTATGTTGTGGCCAAAAGTTAGGTCGTCCCATCATCAACCAGGCCACATGCAAAATAATACATCAACAGTTAAAAATTTGACCACTTGGCCCTATTTGCCCTGCATGTCTAGTCCACCTGATGACAATGGAGGTGCTCGCTTTTTTTTTTTCCTTTTCTTTTTAGACAGGTAATCTGGGCTCGAACCCAAGACCACAACATTGAAACACGCCCTGTCTACCATTGAGCTAGGGGCTCAAACCCATGTATGTCCCGCAATTAATTTATCATAAGCTAATAAATAAAAATGTCAACCTTGTAATCACACCTCTTGATACTAAAACCTAGTGGCTTCGCACTTTCTTCCATCTTCGCCATGATTTCAGATGCTGAACATCTCAAAGTGAACCTCATCTATCGTCTTACACCCTAAGACAAAGCAGCAAAGGCATATTAAAATAGGCGAAATATACTATGCAAAATGAGCCCATTAAGGCTTTACTCATGCAAATGGAAGCCTACTTAAGTGGCACAGCTGCATGAGATCCTGCGCATTCCTCAATAAAGCAAGCCATGCATGCATCACAGCCCAAAAATCTATAGAGTTTGATCATCAAAATGACTAAAGCGCACATGGA
Organism: Magnolia sinica; assembly: GCF_029962835.1. Lineage (NCBI taxonomy): Eukaryota > Viridiplantae > Streptophyta > Magnoliopsida > Magnoliales > Magnoliaceae > Magnolia > Magnolia sinica. The sequence continues at coordinate 71,489,199 of NC_080587.1, read as the reverse complement.
CAAATGAATGGTTGAAAAAGATTGATCAACAGCCAACACACACAGGTGTGGCCCACCCAATAAATGACGGGGATCAAGCGAGTCTGCCACACTCAGTTATATGCCCTTGGATTCTCGTGAAAAATATGACAGTTTCGAGTCCTTTTGAAAAAGTCTGCCTTTCTTCATTGACAATTGCCCATTATATAGGTAGATTACCAGCTATTTAGGGAAGAAATACAATAGATTACAAGCTATTTAGGGAAGAAATACAAGCTGATCTTCAGCCCCTACCATATATACATCTATCTAAATATACTGTACAGCTAATATATCCTAATTAAGAAAGGAATAAATCTGTATAACTGTCATATCAGTCAAAGCTGTAGATATTAGCTGTAAATCTGCCATTAGCTGTAAATCTGCTGTAGATATTAGCTGTAAATCTGCTGTAAATCTGTAAATCTGCAAAGCTGTAAATCTGTAAATCTGTAAAGCTGTAAATCTGTAAATCTGTAAAGCTGTAAATCTGCTGTGTAGATTGATATTTCCTTTGACATCCCCCCTCAAATTGATGCTGGTAAATCGACAAGCATCAATTTGCTAACGAGAAAATGATGGCGCTGACGTGGCATGGATTTTGTGAAGATATCGGCGATCTGCAAAGTTGTGGAGATATGTGGAAGAGTGATGACTTGATGATCATAGGCTTCCCTGATTGAGTGACAGTCAACCTCGATGTGCTTGGTGCGTTCGTGATAGACTGGGTTTGCGGCAATTTGGATGGCACTAGTGTTGTCAGCATGGAGTGGAGTAGGATGTACGGGAATGAAACTGAGCTCTGTGAGGAGACCACGCAGCCAAATGATCTCGGAGCATGCTGCAGACATGGCTCGGTACTCGGCCTCAGTAGATGATTTGGAGACGTGGTCCTGCTTCTTGCATTTCCAAGAGACAAGGGCATCACCAAGAAACATACACCAGCCGGTAGTAGATTTCCTGGTGTCTGGGCAGCCAGCCCAGTCAGCGTCACTATAGGCTTGTAGCTGAAGTGAAGAACCGGAAGGGAAGAATAAGCCACGAGTAGGTGTCCCAAGAATGTAGCGAATTATGCGGCGGACTGCAGATAGATGGAGATGCCTCGGTGCTTGCATGAATTTGCTGACGGTATGAACAGCATAAGAGATGTCTGGTCGGGTAATGGTTAGATAGATAAGACTACCAACCAACTTCCGATAGGTAGTAGGATCCTCAAGAAGCTCTCCTTCATCACGTCGATATTTCACATTAAGTTCCATGGGAGTGTCAACCGAAGTAGCGTTGGTGAGACTGGCTAGCTGAACTAGATCTTGACTATACTTGTGCTGATGCAAGAGGAGACCATGCGGCTGATGATGCACCTCTAAACCCAAGAAATAGGTGAGCTGGCCAAGATCTTTCATGTGAAATGTAAAATTCAACAAAGTCTGAACCGCAGAGATTGCCTCCAAGTCAGAGCCAGTGATGACGATATCGTCCACATAAACAAGGAGGACGACGATACCTGTGGATGTCCTTTGTAGAAAAAGAGAGGAGTCATACTGACTTTGAGTGAAAGAAAAACTAAGCAAAGTGGATCGAAACTTCTCAAACCATACTCTTGGTGCCTGCTTCAAGCCATACAAAGAATGTTTCAGTTTGCAAACATCAGTAGGTGAGGAAGTGGGCATACCAGAGGGAAGTTTCAAGTAAACGTCTTCCTTGAGATCACCGTGGAGAAATGCGTTCTTAACATCCATTTGATGTAAGGGCCAGGATTGGGATGCAGCAAGAGCGAGTATAGTTCGGACAGTGGTCATTTTGGCGACCGGTGCAAAGGTCTCATCATAGTCGAGACCATATTCTTGTTTGTTGCCAAGTGCCACTAACCGAGCTTTGTAACGATCTATGGACCCATCGGAATTAAGCTTGATAGAAAACACGAACTTACTGCCAAGGGGTTTCACGGAGGAGGGACATGGAACAACATCCCATGTTTGGTTTTCTTCAAGTGCGAGAAGTTCGGTTTCAATTGCTTTTCGCCAACACTCATGCTCCATTGCCTGTTTATAAGATGAAGGAAGAGAAATAGACGACAAAGTGGCTGTGAAGGATGAAGGAGAAGAGAAACCAAACCTATCTGGGGGTCTACGAACCCGAGTACTGAGTCGGAGAGAGGGAGGTGCAGGTGCTGAAACAGGAGCAGCAGTCGGGGAAGAAGCTTGAGGGGGCTTAGGAGGTGCTGAAGGTTGGTGGGAAGTGGCGATGGAGCGTCGTCGATACACTAGGAGAGGTTTAGAAGGGACTGGATCTGCAAGAGAGTTAGGAAACATAGGCAAAACAGAAAATGAAGGAGAAACATAATCCTGATGGGTAGAAAAGAAATATTGATTTTCGAAAAAAATCACATTTCTAGAAACTCGAATGCGACACAGATTTGGATCATAGCAAAGAAAACCTTTCTGCTGTACTGAATATCCTAGAAAAGCACATTTAATTGACTGAGCCGTAAGTTTTGTGCGTTCATGTGCAGGAAGATGAACATAACAGACACAACCAAAGGTACGAAGGTTAGAATAAGTTGGAGGGTGACCAAATAACCTGGTGAAAGGTGAGTCATGGTTCAATGTGGGAGAAGGCAATCTGTTAATGAGATGGACAGCAGTGGAAAGAGCTTCACACCAAAATCGAGAGGGCGTGGAAGATTCTAACAGAAGAGTGCGAACCACATCAAGAAGGTGACGGTTCTTCCTTTCAGCCACTCCATTTTGTTGAGGTGTCGAAGGGCAAGACCGTTGAGAGATGATGCCATGATTCTGTAGGAAGTCCTGAAACAAATGAGACATATACTCACCCCCATTGTCAGAACGAAGGATTTTGACATGGGCCGAAAATTGTGTCTGAATAAATGCATGAAAAATCTTAAAAACAGAAAATACTTCGTCTTTGGAATGAAGGAAATAAATCCATGTGAAACGACTATAGTCGTTAATAAAAGTGACAAAGTATTTGTAATTAGCATGCGAAGTGATTGGTGCCATACCCCACACATCACTATGTATCAGATCGAAAGGTTTGACAACATGCGGTGTGTGAAAAGGAAAGGGTAGAGTTTTACTTTTGCCAAGTCTGCAAGAATTGCAATCAAACTGAACAACACTAAGAGATGGTGTTTCATTATTCCTAAGAAAACCAGATTTCAATAAAGCATGAAGTACATTAGAGTTTGGATGTCCGAGACGTTTATGCCACGCTCGGTAATCAACATGAGCAGAATTACAAGCGACAAAAGGCAAAGAAAAAGAAGACAAAGGAAATTGAAGAGGAAAAAGACGTCCCACTTTAGGCCCCCTCGCGATCATCCGCCCTGACTGTTGATCCTGCACAACACAACCAGATTTAGAAAACTCTACTTTACAATCATTATCAACTAACTGACCGACAGACACAAGATTGGTGGTAAGATCGAGAGATACGAAGACATCAGTGAGAGAGGAGGAAACATCACCAGTGGCCGTGATAGGTAAATGATTGCCATCAGCAGTATGAATTTTGAGATTTCCAAAATATTTGTTTACATTGGTAAGAGAAGCAGCATTGTTTGTCATATGATGGGAAGCCCCGGAATCAAAGTACCAAGGAGATGATGTAGTGAAGGGTTTACCTGAGAGTCCTAAAGCTGAAAATGCAGAAATGATCATTTGTTGAATCATGTCAGGGGTCACGGGTTGGACTGAAACGGGAGCAGGAGCAGGAGCACTTTGTGTTGTATTCACCAAACTACCCGCACTAGAAGAGCCAACTGAGACAGTATATGCTGTCTCCGATTTCTTAGGGGGTCGAGTTGGGCATTCCTTGATGATATGGCCATCCTTTTTGCAATAGTTGCAGAATTTTCGGGAACAGTTTGCAGCATAATGACCAAATCCCTTGCAACAGAAGCACTGAACAGTGCTCATATCCCTGCTTCGTGGCCTGCCTTGTGCTGCATAGGCTACAGGAACAGATGTAGATCGTCGTTGTTCCATGGTGGTTTGAGTGAGAAGGCGCTGTTCCTCGCGAAGAAGATCATTTAGGCATGTATCCAAGGAGGGGACAGATTCTCGGTTCATAAGATTGGATCTGGTGCCTTCAAATTCAGACCTTAGTTTCATTAGAAATTGATCCCTCTGAGTAGTTTCATGGACAGACTGAACAGAACTAAAACCTTCGGATGGTAAGTCAGCATAAACTATATCAGTGTATTCAGCCCAAAGATTAGTGAATCTAGAGTAAAAATCAGAGATAGAAAGACTATCCTGTTAGAGAGTGGCCAATTCATGTTCAAGCTGGAAACGACGAGCAGTGTTTTGTTGACTGTAGACCTTCTTCAGGTATGTCCACATCTGAGCTGCAGTCTGAGAAGATCGAAGGTTCAAGATGATGTTGGGTTCAACGGATCCCAAAATCCATGCCATAACTTGTGCGTCCTTGACTTCCCACTTGGCGTGTCGGTCTTTGTCTTTGTCTTTGTCAGGAGCTAGGTTACTGCCATCAACATGTCCCCACAGCTCCTTACCTTTGACGAAAATCCTGAAATGAAACGCCCAAGCAGAGTAGTTCTTGCCATTGAAACGAATCAAAGAAACATCAGACTTATCGGAAGACATGAGGTCAACAGAACTAGAACAAGAATAACCGAGACTAAGAAACTTGAGAGCACGAGACAAATGGAAATTTAGAGCTATATCTCTGATACCATGACAGTTTAGAGTCCTTTTGAAAAAGTCTGCCTTTCTTCATTGACAATTGCCCATTATATAGGTAGATTACAAGCTATTTAGGGAAGAAATACAATAGATTACAAGCTATTTAGGGAAGAAATACAAGCTGATCTTCAGCCCCTACCATATATACATCTATCTAAATATACTGTACAGCTAATATATCCTAATTAAGAAAGGAATAAATCTGTATAACTGTCATATCAGTCAAAGCTGTAGATATTAGCTGTAAATCTGCAAAGCTGTAAATCTGTAAATCTGTAAAGCTGTAAATCTGTAAATCTGTAAAGCTGTAAATCTGCTGTGTAGATTGATATTTCCTTTGACAAAATAGAATATACAATATAATTTACAGGCAACACAAAAACTATGGTGCTGTTTTGAACATTCCGGAAATCCAAGCAGATGGGCCCATGCATCCATTCTGAATGAGAATGCAAGTACAAGAGGTACAGCCCATTATCATCACATTCTCATTTTTTGTCATCTTTGTGGCTTGGAGCATTTTGCGCATCTCACTGCCCACATTTTATGATAGTTAACTGAATGCAAAATCATTTTCACCTTTTCACTGTTGGAAGATCCAAAGTATGTGTTAAAACATTTAACAAGCACTCTCTAACTATTACAAACAATCCAAAAATAGGAAGAGAAAAGGAATATAAATTTTCAAAAAATAATAATACTAGGAAGCCACTATTTACACCCATCTTGTTTGATACAAACACCTTTTTGTTTCTACTTTGGGCATTACAATAACAAAAGTAGGAAAAAAAATAAATAAATAAAAAGATCAAGAGTAAACAGTAACCCAAAAATCATGACCATCCGGAACTCAAGTAGGACACACCCTAGGAAAAAGTTGGGATGGGACAATCACCATTAGTTATTTGTAGGGCACACTATGGTGTGTATGCGTCATCCAATTCATTCATTTGATGTGTGTTGAGGGTCAAATATTGTATATTAGACCCCAGTTAATACCTGATTTTACAAACATGATACTGTTTAACGCTCTATTTTAATCGTGTTTGTGTTGCAAGGTGAATTTAAGAGCTTTGGACTAAAAAAGGGTGCTAAAAGCATGGATTTAAGACGCTAAAATTACCAAGGCAAGGGATGGAGCTTAGAGGATCGAGATCGAAGAATTTACACGCCAAAGATTCGAGAAAATTAAGTGATTGAAGAAAAAGAGGCCTTAAAGACATCCTGAATGCAAGATCACAGGGTTCCCACCATCCGTTTGGCTTGAAACTTTATATCTGGCCTGAGGACCCTAAATTAACCATACATGTCGAAATTCAGCCCTTGGATCTTTGCGGAAATGGCCCAACGGACAGATCAGCCCAAAAATCATCAATCTGGGGCCCACCTGATCTCTGGATATGCTTCAAACTTGGGCTCAACCTCTTAAATTGGATGGAAGGATGGATGAACGGAGCAGATGTATCAAAACATCAAGGTGGGACCCACTCTATGTGAGTGCGTGTGCACAACACACGTGCACCTGTTGTGCACCGAGCCAAAGAAGTTGGTCAACAAAGTGCTGACCAACTTCTTTTCAAAAATTTGTAATCCTGCCTGCGGGAGGAAGCAAAAGCTGCGGACGGCTCTTGTGGGCCATCATCATGATTCGACGGTCCGATCTAGACCGTCCATTGGAATCCCACAGGCCCTCTTACCAAGGCCTAGGTGACAGAATTCAAGAAACAGCGAGGATGGGTTTCTAGTCGTTCAAAAGCAGGATGGACGGCAGCAAGAAAGATTCTATAGGCCACACCAAAACCTATCCAAAACAGTCCCTTCCTGACTAGTTTTTCTAGGGGAGTCCAAGGAACGGAGTGGATTTCTCTTCCAGAGCTGATCAGGGGCCCACCGATCATCACAGCGTAGGTCCGTTCGCAGGTCCTGCGTCCGAGAAATCCGAAAATTTGGGGTGATTGTGAGCCATTATCCGTGGTCGGTTGAGTGATCCAGACCGTCCAAAGTCTCGAGAAGGGGATCACACATCTTCCTATGGTATTAGAATGAGTGGATTAGATGATCCCTGTCCCGAAAATCCACGTCAAACACAACTCATCTCGCTTTTTCTGCTGCTGCTGCGCGCGCTTTCACCACCGACTCAATCCACACAACCGACTTCCAGGGCTTATAAAAGAGAGAAGGGAGAGAGAAAAAAGGGGACCTCGGGCAGCCGTGGAGGCCAAGGACGTGAGTAAGACGTGGAGAGAGAGAGAGAGAGAGAGAGAGAGAGAGAGAGAGAGAGAGAGAGCTAGCCGGCTAGGGAGTTTTTCTCCTTCTTTCTTCTAGTTTTTTTTCTTCCTTTTCCTTTTATGCTTTTAAGAGATTTTAGTCCATCATGTCTACGAATGGCTAAACCTCTTAGCTAGGGCTAAGAGGTGAAGCTTGTAGCGTGATGGGATACTCTCTATGCTTTTGATTCATGTTATGTTGAACTGACTTTGATTATGGTTTGATTTTAAGGAATATTCATAGTTTTTAATGGTTTGTTGTGACTTAAATTACAATAGATCTGCAATAGCTTTGAGTATGTTCTTTTCATAATATTACAGGGATTGTGAACTTGGGAGCCCTGTTGTTCACCATCGTCTCCTGGCATGGTTGGATGATGGAACCCTTCCTAACGTTCATAACTATTTCAAATTGTTCGTGGATTGGTTAAATTTTGTTGTTTGCTTTGTCTCATGGGCATGGTTTTGTGATTGAATCAATTCTAATCCTCATACCTCTCGTCTCTTGAAAACTAGATCAAAGGAAGTTCAGATTTGATTTTTAAGGTTATATCAAGCATAGATCTCCCTGATTTCTACAAGTGGATCCTTGGCACCCTAGTTTCCCACCTTTGAATTTTATAGTTTTAGTTTAATCATTCACCATTATTCTTCCATATCCACTTAATTTAGATTAGGTCTTTGCCTAGTTCTAGTTCAAGTTATTTTCAGATTACGTACAAGGTTCAGTCCCTGTGGATTCGACCTCGGTCTTACCGAGATTATTACTACATCACAACCCTATACTTGGGGTGTGAATAAGTTTTTGGCGCCGTTGCCGGGGATTAACGGTTACATTTTTTGAAATTAACTGGTTTTAGAATTAGGTTAAGATCAGGGTTTATTTTTAGGAATAGGTTTTCTGTTTGATTTTTAGAAACTAACCTAACTTTCCTGTTTTGTAGGACCCTGATATAGGCTTTCTGATTTGGTAATCTCTTCCTGATTTTTCTTCCTTTCTATTTCTAGATTAGGATTTGTGTTATATTTTTAGAAATTTTCTTAATTTGTTTTATATTATAGACTTCTTTTATTTTTAGAAACTAACTTTCTAATTCTAGGTTAGAACTTTTCTGATTAATTTTTAGAAACTAGGTTAGTTATTTCCCTTTTTAGAAACTTTTTCTAATTTTAGAAACTGAACCATCTTTTTAATTTTTAATTTTAGAATTTTTATTTTTAGAAACTAACTTGTTTTGTTTTCTTTTGTAGGATTTTAACATAGGAACTTCCAATCTGGTAACTTCTTTCTAATTTTATCTCTTTCTATTTTTAGATCTCTTATTGCTGTAAGATTTTTCTTTTATTCTTAGGATTAGATTTAGAGTTAGGGTTTCACCATGCAAGAGTTGGAACGTGTGTATGCTGAGATAGCTAAGAAATCTTGGAAAAGTTTTTTGATGTATGATGATTATGATGGGAAATAGCCTATGCTTCAAATATTTTCTGAAAATTTCTTCAACCAATTGAAATATGATGCTCCACCGATTAAGAAGTCCTTCGGTGATTATCTGCAGGAAAGTAATTGCATTCCATGAGTTAAGAAAACAGTACATGATTATTGGAATGATGATGCGTATCAACTCCCGACCTATGACCCGTACAATTATAATCAGTGGAAACAAAAATATTTCGAAGTTGAGTTAGTAAAACATCATGGTAAAAACCCTCTTAGATCAGCCACTTTTGAATATCCGCCAGAAACGATCCAAGAGGAATCACCTCAAATTTACACCGACTATGTTACTGACACGAGGAATTATTAGAAATACTTGAATCACGACTCGATAGGCTAATGGAGACTAATTCATCCCAACCGCAACCCAAATTACAAATACAGTGCAAGAAAAGTGATGTCAACTCGACACATTAGAGAGATGAAACACCAATTGATTTTGTTGATTACTCCTTTGGATTCCCTACTTATGATGAGATAATGGAAGCTAATTCGTCCCAGCCACAACTCAACCTAGAAATACAATGCGAGGAAAGTGATCTTAACTCGCTTTTGGCGAACTCTGGAATTTTGAATGAAGAGTTGAATTGTACTAATGAGCATACGGTTCAATTTCACGATGAGTCGATCTCAATGACGGTCCAAAGGAATAATCAAGAGACATTGTTGGTTTTCAAATATAATGATATTGACACACTTCACTCACATGACACACCTAATTTTAATAATGGGGAAGAGGTAAGTTTATTCGAACCTCAACCCAATCTAAGAACAGAATGTGAGAAAGGCGATCCCATTCCAAGTGTGTTCTGCATTAAATTGGAAGATGGTGCGTATTGGGATTCAATCTCAAGTTTGGCTCATATCAATGATCAAGAGGTTCAGGAAGTTGTTGACCATAGGGATCTACTCCACCTACCTGACATGGCCAATTTAAATGTGGGGGACGAACCACTTTCACCTAAACCTTCCAACCTTTGTGGTGCATGTTTAGACCACTCCTTTGAATTGAATGATGATATGATTTAGGAGATGGATGAGCCGCTTGATATGACTCTGGAAGTTGAAACCACCCAGTTGAGGCCATCATCTGAGTTATACACTTTTAACGATTCAATGCCTATACTGAATAGCTTCAATGAACAGAGTGTGTTCACATCAATGCGTCGCTTATTAATCCTCAACTTGTTTGTGCAGGGTAAGAGCAAGAGAGCATGCCTCCATTCACTTCCAAAGATGATGGAATCCTTGGGCAAATCATCACACACTTCAATGTGGACAATGAGTCACTCTTAGCTGAATTTCCCAAGTCTTTGAATGATTGCTTGACATATTTTACAGATTCAAACGAACCTATGATAAAAGAAAAAGTGGATACCTCGCAAGGCAATACCTCGGGAGTTGTCACGGACCGAGAAAACCCTTATTCTGAAGCCCCTCCTTCCCCACATGTTGAATGTCGACTATTAGAGGAGGAGCTGGAAATTCAGCCAGAGTTTGAAACTTCGGAATGTGTCGAGACTACATTACTTTCTGAGAATTTTTCTGAATTTCATCCATGTGTAGTTTCTGATTCAACATGGGGTACTAACTCTGAAACTTTTTCTGTCACAAGTGAATCATATATACTTTGGACACCTCAGAAGATTAAAAGGAAACCTTATGTTGAGGTATATAAATTTCTCTGAAAATTCATGCACTAGGGCATCCAAGCCTATTGCCAAAAGGGCTTTTGAATGATCTTATAGAAAAACCTATTGAGAAATTTATCAAGATATTGGCCGGAAGAGGAACCTTACGACATGACTGAGTAGTTTTTCCCCTACTTTCATAGGACTAAGATAGTTTGCTTGATGTCGTTCTAGGATAGTCGGCTTTATGCCGTTATGATAGTTTACTTGCCCGTTGTTTTAGGATAATTTGCTTTTGTTGAATGGAGTCTTGTGCCGAACTACCGTCACGCTGAAATCTCTTTGGAAAAAGCCTCTTAACTCCTTCATCAGGTAATATCATTCCATCACTTCTCCTTCAATTTCGTTGCCTCATGTGCATGGCATGCTTATATCTTTCACATTGAGGATAATGTAGATTTTAAGTTGGGGGGTGTGGATTAGGCAACCTAATCAGTGTTTTCTCAGTCTTGAGCAAAAATTGTGAAAATTTTTAAAATTTTTTCTGGAAATTGATTTTTACGGCTATCTTTGATTTAGAATTATAAGATACGTAATGTTGGTGAATTATGACTCTTGGATTCAATTACTTGGTAGATTTCACAGATAAGTTCAAATTAGTAATGTATGATTCGAAGTTTTAAACATTGATTAAGTTATGATTTCACATGTCACATCTCGCTTACACATTAAGGTTTTAATTTGATATTGAATTGTTAACTTGGTAATTATTAAGCATGGAAGGAATTGACCTGGAGAATTTGTCCATCATGTTCAATAAAAAGAAATGAAAGAGAGAGAGAGAGAGAGAGAGAGAGAGAGAATACCCAGCAAAAAAACAGTTGTCGTCGAAAAGGGCTACCTATTAAAGATCTTTAAAGAGATTGACATATCGTGAAAGCCATCGATGGAAAAATCAAAAGCTGAAAGAATGAAAAGTTGAACTGTAAGGCAAGTTTTGGTTTAGGTTATGGTTATCCTGAATGCTCTTGTGATTATCAATGTTATCATGAAAATAAAAAATTGAGCCTTAATTGTGATAAGTCAAGGTTACACTCTGCACCCATGGAACTCAATGTTTAGAATTGTTCTAATTGATGGATTAATACTTTGAACTCAACTATGAAGTTAACTGTGTGCTTGAGTTTAGGCGAAGGAAATGCCCAACATTGATGTATCTTGGAATTCTATTACCTAGATTGTCTTTTAAAAATCACTCGAGTTTATAGAAATTATCCTATGGTTCTCAACTTGTTTTTTCGCATACTTTGCTCGGGACTAGCAAAATGCTGGTTGGGGATTGTGTTGAGGGTTAAATATTGCATATTAGACCCTAGTTAATACCTGATTTTATGAACATGATACTGTTTAACGCTCTATTTTAATCGTGTTTATGTTGCAAGGTGAATTTAAGAACTTGGACTGAAAAATGATGTTAAAAGCATGAATTTAACGCTCTAAAATCACCAAGGCAAGGGACGGAGCTTAGAGGACCGAGATCGAAGAATTTACACGCCAAAGATCCGAGAAAATCAAGTGATTGAAAAAAAAAAAGAGGCCTAAAAGACGTCTTGAATGCAAGATCACAGGGTTCCCACCATCCATTTGGCTCGAAACTTTATATCTGGCCTGAGGACCCTAAATTAACTGTACACGTCGAAATTCAGCCCTTGGATCTTTGTGAAAATGGCCCAACGAACAAATCAGCCCATAAATCATCAATCTAGGGCCCACCTGATCTCTGGATATGCTTCAAACTTGGGCTCAACCTCTTAAATTGGATGGAAGGATGGATGAACGGAGCAGATGTATCAAAACATCAAGGTAGGACCCACTCTATGTGAGTGCGTATGCACAACACACATGCACCCGTTGTGCACCGAGCCAAAGAAGTCGGTCAACAGAGCGCTGACCGACTTCTTCTTTTCAAAAATTTGAAATCCCACCTGCGGGAGGAAGCGGAAGCTGCGAACGGCTCTTGTGGGCCATCATCATGATTCGACGGTCCGATCCGAACCGTCCATTGGAATCCCACAGGCCCTCTTACCAAGGCCTAGGTGACAGAATTCCAAGAAATAACAAGGATGGGTTTCCAGCCGTTCAAAAGCATGATGGACGGCAGCAACAAAGATTCTGTGGGCAGCACCAAAACCTATCCAAAACAATCCCTTCCCGACTGGTTTTTCGAGGGGAGTCTAATGAACGGAGTGGATTTCTCTTCTAGAGCTGACCAGGGGCCCACCGATCATCACATCGTAGGTCCGTTCGCAGGCCCTGCGTCTGGGAAATTCGGAAATTCCGGGCGATTGTGGACCACTGTCCGTGGTCGGTTGAGTGATCCAGACCGTCAAAAGTCTTGAGAAGGGGATCACAAATCTTCCTATGGTGTCAAAATGAGTGGATTAGATGATCCCTGTCTCGAAAATCCACGTCAAATGCAACTCATCTCGTGTTTTCTGCTGCTGCTACGCACGCTTTCACCACCGACTCAATCCACACGACCGACTTCTAGGGCTTATAAAAGAGAGAAGGGAGAGAGAGAAAAGGGGACCTCGGGCAGCCGTGGAGGCCAAGGACGTGAGCAAGATGCGGAGAGAGAGAGAGAGAGAGAGAGAGAGAGAGAGAGAGAGAGAGAGAGCTAGCCGGCTAAGGAGTTTTTCTCCCTCTTTCTTCTAGTTTTTTTTCTTCCTTTTCCTTTTATGCTTTCAAGAGATTTTAGTCCATCATGTCTACAAATGGCTAAACCTCTTAGCTAGGACTAAGATGTGAAGCTTGTAGCATGATGGGATACTCTCTATGCTTTTGATTCATGTTATGTTGAACTGACTTTGATTATGTTTTGATTTTAAGGAATATTCATAGTTTTAATGGTTTGTTGTGACTTAAATTACAATTGATCTGCGATAGCTTTGAGTATGTTCTTTTCATTACAGGGATTGTGAACTTGGGAGCCTTGTTGTTCACCATCGTCTCCTGGGCATGGTTGGATAATGGAATCCTTCCTAACATTCATAACTCTTTCAGATTCTTCGTAAATTGATTAAATTATGTTGTTTGCTTTGTCTCATAGGCATGGTTTTGTGATGGAATCAATCCTAATCCTCATACCACTCATTTCTTGAAAACTAGATCAAAGGAAGTTCAGATTTGATTTTTAAGGTTATATCAAGCATAGATCTCCCCGATTTCTACAAGTGGATCCTTGGCACCCTA